>NC_080173.1:97333227-97475727 GCF_950295315.1 Erinaceus europaeus
CTGGTCTTGCTGCCTCCTACATTGTGCCCTCTGGCCCCATCCAGAAAGGGAGTCAAAGACCCACTGCCAGAGGTGCTGAGCTCAGCTGGCTCGGGAGACTCTTCAGGGGGAGCCCCATCATCGAACAGGCTCACGAGAGAGGGAGGGAGCCTTCCTTGTCTGCCTGCCCAGGCCCCAACTGCGTGCAGACGAGGGGCTTCCTGCCTTACATCGTGCAGACAACAGATTATCTGGCCAGCCTCGGGTAAGCAGATCGAGATATCCAAGGCAGGTGGAGAAGGCCCTACTGGCCCTGGACCTCACTCCCAAAGCAGGGTGTGTCCTGCTTAAAAAATGAAATCGGGAACTTCTCATCAGAACATTCAAAGTAGGTCACAGAGAAGCTAAAATTACTCAGAAAGCAGAGTGGCCATTCACTGAGGTAAGATCTAAGGCCCACGGCCTGGCTGAGAGCCTCAGTGAAGACCAGCAGAGGTGAGGTGGACAGGGGACGGACACTCTAGGCTCCAGTAGTGTCCTGTAAGATCCAAGGCAGGCAGAAACTCAAGAAGGTTTTGTTCATGATCTGGGTGAGAGAGGGCAGGGCTGGGACTAGGACTGTGGTTGTAGGGTAGAGGAGAGGCCAGGTTCTAGTGACAGTGGGATGGCAGAGTGGGCAGTGTTTGAGCTGTGAGGTAGGTGCCGGAGTGAGAGGGGAGCTGAGGATGACCCCAGCCAGCACATGTGTCCCTAAGGCTGCTTATCCACAGCGCCCCCTGAAGCAGCCACAGGCTCACTGCATTCACAGGCAGAGCCAGGGGGGAGGAAGGCAGAGGAAGCCAAGCCACTCACTGACTGCTGTCAGGAGCAGGAGGCAGGGAAGCAGGGGGCTGAAGCGGGAGGACAGGGACTGGGACACCCAGTGGCTTTGGCATCAGGTCCACGGACCCCACTAGATCCCATGAAGGCCAGGGTGGTCCTGCGTGAGACCTGGGGCAGAAGGCAACACTGACCCTTGGAAGGCTAGAGTCCTAGGGTCAGGAAGAGGGAAGCCAGGCAGCTAAGAGAAGCTGAGATCAGACTCCAGCTGCTCTTTCTCGGCACCATATGTGGCTGAGAGGCCACTGTGTTTGGGTTGAATCAGCACTTCCCCTGGCCTGGCCTAGGGGCATGGAAAGGAGCTGTCATGAGCATTTACACTCCTGGACGCAGGGTGCCTCCTTTCCCGCCCCCACATGTCCTGCTTAATAAGAAAATACGGATAGGAGGTCTCTCAGGCGGCGCCTCCGGGCTCAGCTGTCCACGGGCTTCCTAGTCCATCGGTGTCAGGGAATCTACCCAAGCAGTGAGGCTGGCCGTCTGGGGACAGAAGTTCCCCTGTCCCTGTAGCGGTCCTTCAGTGCCCCTCACCCACAGGCAGTCAGGCCAGCTATCTTTTAAAAAATATTTTTATTGCCACTAGGGTCACTGTTGGGGCTCAGTGCTGGCACTGCGTATCCTCCACTCCTGGTGGCCATTTTTTCCTTTCTCCTCTGTTTTATTTGATAGGAAAGAGAGAAATTGAGAGGGCAGTGGGAGATAGAGAGGGAGAGAGGAAGACAGACACCTGCAGCCCTGCTTCACTACTTGTGAAGCTTCCCCATGCAGGTGGGGAGCCGGGGCTTAAACCTGGGTCCTTGTGCGTGCTAATGTGTGCACCCAACCAGGTACCACCACTCGGCCCCCAGGCCAGGTATCTTCTTTATTTTATTTATATGTATTATTTTTATATTTTATTTATTTATTCATTCTGGATAGGTAAACATGAAGGGAAGGGAGATCTAGAGGGAGAGAGAGAGAGAGAGAGAGAGAGAGAGAGAAACTGCCACACTGTTTTACCACTCATGAAACTTATCATGCAGGTGAGGACTGGGGGCTTGAACTCTGGTCCTTAAACACTGTGACATGTGCACTCAACCAGATGTACCACTGCCCAGCCCCTATCTGGCTATGTTTTTTTTTTTTTTTCTTGCCTCCAGAGGCATCACTGGGGCTCGGTGTCTGCACTACAGACCCACCACTCCTGGAGGCCATTTTCTCCATTTTGTTGTTGTCGTTGTTGTTAGATAGGACAGAGAGAAATGGACAGAGGAGGGGAAGACAGAGAGGGGGAAAGAAAGACAGACACCTGCAGACCTGCTTCATCACCTGTGAAGCTGGGGGCTCCAACTGGGATCCTTATGCCGGTCCCTGCACTTTGTGCCATGTTCGCTCACCCTGGTGTGCCACCACCCAGCACCCGCCCCAGCTATGTTCTAATGAGCCATTGGACTTGCAGCCTGAAGGGCCACACAGACATCATGTGAGGCTACTTGTTTTGCTCAGGGTTGCCCTTCCCTGCATGCCAGAAAACATGGCCCATGTGGTCTAAGTCATTTTCATCATACTGGGCAGCGCCTATGAAGGCCTCATCCAAGACAGCTCAGAACAAGGTGCCAGAGGGACCATGGGACACCGAACGCTCTGCTGTCGTCCCACCCTAGACCAGCCATGGCCTGCACTGCGTACCTGCTCTGCCACCCGCCATATCTGGCTCAGCACAGGAGCCCAGGGGCTCAGAAAATTTCCCAGGAGCAGAAAAAAGAACTTTCCTCACAAGTTCCTGAGAAAACACAGCAGCCTGCCAAGATGAGCCAATTAGGGCCCCTTAAGCTGCTCCACGGTGGGTGGCAGGTTGGGGGGCATCAAGTTAGGATTCAGGAAGCATGGCAGGGAACCCTTAGATGTCTCTGGCCAGGGCCAAATGGGAAAGGGAGGAATGGAAGCAGTCTCTGGGCCCAGGTGGGTCCAGCTCTTCCAACGTACCACCACACCTTGCGGGCCTCTGAAGTTGGGCCCAAGCTCTAGACCTCTAGTTCCCCTTTCCCATCTCTGTGTCCCACACACATGCCTGGAGCAGAGACTGCAGAAGTAAGCCTTGAGTCCAGCGTTCTCTCAAACTCCCCCGTGTTTAAGAAGAGCCTCCCTAATTACAGAAGCCAGACCTTTCACCTTCTATACCCCATGACGACCCTGGGTCCATGCTCCCAGAGGGACAAAGAATAGGAAAGCTAACAGGGGAGGGGATGGGATAAGGAATTCTGGTGGTGGGAATTATGTGGAATTGTACCCCTCTTATCCTTTGGTCTTGTCAGTGTTTCCATTTTATAAATAGAAATTAAAAAAAAAAAAGAGCCTCCCTGAGTTCTCTGTCCCCAAAAGCTGCCCCAAGCAGAGTCAGACACAGGCAGGAGAAAATATGTGAACTAAAGGCTATGGCTTTAAAAAAAAATTTATTTATTTTCCCTTTTGTTGCCCTTTTTATTGTTGTAGTTATTATTGTTGTTGTTATTGATGTCATCATTGTTGTTGGATAGGACAGAGAGAAATGGAGAGAGGAGGGGAAGACAGAGAGGGGGAGAGAAAGACAGACACATGCAGACCTGCTGCACCACCTGTGAAGCCACTCCCCTGCAGGTGGGGAGCCGGGGGCTCGAACCTGGATCCTAACTCCGGTCCTTGCGCTTCGTGGCACATGCACTTAACCCACTGCGCTACCACCTGACTCCTGGCTATGGCTTTGATAAACAGATTGACACCCTGATCTTGGGAGAGGGGCTGGTGGGTAGATGGCCCTGGCGCCACGTGCACTTAACTGGCTGCGCTACTGCCGGGACCCCACTTTCAACCAGGTGAGAGTCACAGACCAAGGGCACGGAGGGACTTTCAGCCAGAACATGCAGGTTGGCATCTCATCAGGGTTCTACTCATGACAGCCCCAGTATAGTACCTTCCGAGCCCAGATATCTAGGACAAGCCTCAGAGCACTGACAGGTCAGTCTGAGGCAGGTGGCGCCTTTGCCTTGAAGCCAGTCAGCTCGTTGAGTGGAAAAATGGACAGGGGGTAAAGAAAGACAAGGAGCCTTACTGGCGCTTTGGTGCTGAGTGCCGTGGCGCCATGTATCGGGAAGAGGTGTGAAGTCATAGCCTTAAAACATGCAGAGGGGCAGCCCCACCACTGCTACACCCCCAGGACTCTGCAGTCCTTTCTGGCTCCCAAGCCCACTTGCCCTCCCCCCCCCCCCATGCTGGCCCCTCACTAGGGCCCAAGGGAACATGCTTGGTTTAGCTCTTACCTCCACCAGGTGGGGCGTTGGGTTGAAGCCACACAGATTGCACACCTGGAGCTTGCAGGTGGTACAGGTGTTATAGTTGGCTGGGCCCTTGCTGCCCACGTTGAGCTCGGCTTGGCACAGAGGGCAGGCGGCCCTTTCCTTCGGCACTGTCTTTGGCTTGGCAGTGGCCTTGGGTATGGCCTGTTGTTCTGCTCTGCCATGCTTTGGGCTGGGTGTCCCCCCGGTTCTTGCTTGGGCGCCAGGCCCAGGCCCAGGCCCTGTTCTAGCTCCAGGCTCAGTTTTGGCTCCAGGTGCTGGCCCCAGCCCGGGCCCTGAGCTTGGGTGTCTTGGGCCAGTCTCCTTGCTGGCATCACTGAAGACGATCTTGGGTGGCCCCTTGCTGAGAGCAGGCTGTCCTTGGGGGTCGGGCTCGGGCTGCACAGACATGAGGGTGCTTGCCTGGGTCAGCAGGGATGCCCCAAGGCCAAAGAGCTTCCCAGTGAGGCCTTCCTGGGTCTGCTCAGCAGCACCAGACCCTGAGGGCACTGTGGTGGCACTTTTGGCCAGGGCCTCTCCAGCAGGTGGCCTGGGCTCAGCTGTGGAAGGCTTGGTAGGCTGAGGGGGTTGAGGAGACGCCCTTCCCACCTCTGGGGGTACATCAGCTTGGGCGCGCCCCGGCACTGAGGTGGCCCTGGCTGCCTCAGCTTGGTGAGGGCCAGGTGATGGCCCTGCAGGACCTCCAGATTTCTCTTGCTCTGGCTTCCCCAGGGGCTGCTTGGCTGGGGAGTGGGCAGGAGACAAGGCTGGGGAGTGCAGCTGCTGCTGACTCTTGGAGCGAGGTGCAGTGGTCATGTCCATCCCCAGAGCCCTCTGCATCTGGCAGTTGAGACAGAGCCACTCCTTCACCTGGAAAGGAAGCACCACGGTCATCAAGGTGGCCAGGAACCATGGCACCCAAGACCCACAGCCCTGTGGGCCCCAGCAATGAGGGTTGGCTCCCAGCACAGAAGGGGCAGAAGGCACTGTCCTGCTATGGGAAGCAGAGCTGGAGCCTTTACCCCTTCCCTCCCCAGCCACCGGCTCACAGCCTGCCAGTCCTCTCCTCGCTCCTGCCCGGTGTACAGTTCTGCCTTACACATGGCCCTCAAACCCTCAACTGCTTAGTCTCTCTGCCCTGATGCCTTCTTCAGACTGGTTCTACATAGCAGGCAGAGGGATTTTCTTCTTTCGATTTTAGATAGATAGACAGACTGCTTGGCTGTTCATGAAGCTTCCCTCGGCGCTGTTCACGGTGCTCTGTGGTATCTGGGGCTTGAACCCAGATCCTTGTGCATGGGAAAGCGTGCTCTACTGGGTGAGCTATCTCCTGGCCACCAGAGTGACCTTGTACAATGTAAATCAGGGGGAAACATTGCCCTAGCACATGCTGGGTATGCAATAGGTACCCAATAAAACAGACCTTGCAGAATGATTAAGTGAAGAACATCAGGTGAGAAAGTAAGGCATAGAAATTAAAAGAGGGGGCTGGGCACTAACACAGTGGGTTCAGCGCACATGGTCCAAAGCACAAGGACCGGCATAAGAAACCCAGTTTGAGCCCCGGCTCCCCTACTGCAGGAGGGTTGCTTCACAGGCAGTGAAGCAGATCTGCAGGTGTCTATTTTTTGCTCCCCCTCTGTCTTTCCTTTCTCTCTCAATTTTTCTCCATCCTATCCAACAATGACAGCAATAAAAAGGAAAACAATGGCCTCCAGGAGCAGTGGATTCCTAGTGCAGGCACCGAGCCCCGGCAATAGCCCTGGAGGCAAAAAAACTAAAAAGAAACTCTGCGAGTCAGGGTGAGCGCACGTGGCGCCAAGCGCAGGGACCGGCGTGAGGATCCCGGTTCGAGCCCCGGCTCCCCACCTGCAGGGGAGTCGCTTCACAGGCGGTGAAGCAGGTCTGCAGGTGTCTGTCTTTCTCTCCCCCTCTCTGTCTTCCCCTCCTCTCTCCATTTCTCTCTGCCCTATCCGACAACAAGGACATCAATAACAACAGTAATAACTACAACAATAAAACAACAAGGGCAACAAAAGGGAATAAATAAATAAATAAATATTTAAAAAAAAGAAAGAAACCATGCTTCCTATCTGGAGCAGCTTCGAGCTCAGCTGAGGAGAAAAGCAACGTGACTGATTTCCAGGGATGAGCAGTCTTGAAAGCGAAATAAGAGGCGATGAAGTAATGAAGTGAGTACAGAAGATGCAAGGAAAAGGAAATAGGCCTTTCTCCCCTTTGGGGAAGACCCGATTTTCAAGAGAACGGTGTGGCTGGTCCTTGTAGAACAGTTCGCACAATGTGCAGGCCGCTTCTGTCGTGAGGCACTCCCTGAGGCGGTGGACACATGACTCATTGGGCCAGTCACGCCGGGGAGCACGCAAGCTTGCCAACGGGGCAGTCAGTCCTGCATTACTTGGTGAACGAACACTAGGAGAGAGAGGGTCAGTCCTTTCTCATTTTGCCTTCAAGGCAGGGAAAGGCAGAGGCTGACCTGATTTAGTGCCTTGCTCTGGTGGCCCTCAGGAAATGGTGCTGCCCACAGAGAGCAGCCCTGCTTGCCCTGCCCAGCTGTCCCTCCCCTGCTCCTGAGGTACTCTACAGCCTGGTGCCTTCACACTCCTGCCGCTTCCAGTGTCTCAGGCAGAGCAAATGTGGGTCCACACTTCCCCTCTGCAAAACACTGGCAGAACCCTCAAAAATCAAACCTAGCTCTAGAAACTCAAAGAACAGTGGTGCAGGGTGCCAAGCTGTGGCACACCTGGTTGAGCACACACATTAATAAGTGCAAGGGACTAGGTTCGAGTCCCATGCATGGCCCTGAGGAAAGCTTCATGTGGTGCTGTGGTGACTTCTCTAACTTTCTCTCTCCCCCTGTCTCTGTCTGAAACCAAAAAAAAAAAAAAAAAAAAAAAGCAGAAAACAAATGTCTGCCGGGAGTAGTGCAGACATGAGTCTTAGCAGGCAAAATTCATGGACTAATTAATGAATTAAAGGGCCATTCTTGGGGAGAGAGAGAGAGTGGGGCTTCTTCCCATCAGTGTGGGAACTCCCAGGGACAAGGCATGTCTACCCTCCAGGAGGGGTCACCCTTCTGAGAGCAGGCCCAGGCTCTGGACCAGGGCAGCAGCTACAGACCCAGTTCCTGTGGTGGATGCCTAGCTCAGACTTAAGTGCATCCCCGGAGACAGTGCTTCCAGAGAAGAGGGGTCTGAGACTGCAGGGTGGCCCTCCCTTGGCACCTCGACGGAGTTGAATCAGGGCATGTGCCAAGACTCCTTTTACCAACCACTGTCGCCCAGGCAGTCACAAGTATCTCACCGAAAATAGAACCTCTTCCAGAAACAGCTGAAACGCCCGGTGACTCATGGCCCAGATGGGCGCAGCTATTTCTATTCAGCCTCTTGCAGACTGTGAGGAGCCTGCACCACACCCTCTCCCGGCCCCTTCCAGGCTCCGGCCTAGAAGACAGGCCTCACATGCAGCTTCAAATGAGCCTTCCCCACAAGGCCTCACGAGAACAGTGACTGCGGAACTCTGAGCCCAGCAGGGCTTCCGCACAGCCCCAGGGCTTGCTGGGAGGGGTCCGGCTCAGCGTTCGCACCCTACGCCAAGGTCCTTACTCCACGCCAGGAAGATGGAGGCTGCTCTCTGTCCGGTAGTTAATAGAGCTGGCTGTACCCCCGCTCCCTGCCTCCCGGCTCTGCATCTGCTTGGCCGGGCCTAGGACAGGCTCCCCTGGCACTGGAGGCAGCAGCACTGAGTCTCCACGGCAGCTCCTTGGAAGCCTCTGGCTGGCTGGTTGCCAGAATCAGAGGCCATGGCTTACCAGGGTGACAAGAGATCTCCCTTAGAGCCCTGCTGTCTAATAGCTCCATAACCCTGATCTGGGATGTGGCCAGATGCACAGGCCTCCAGTCACCGTTCTCATGCCTGAACAGCCAGACATGGGGCTGTGGGGATGTCCAAGGTCTACCTTAAGGCAGATGACTCTGCTGGACACTAGCACTTGACCCTTATTGCCAACCCAGAAGCCCCTCCTGCCATCTCAGAGGGCTGACAGGGACTTCCATGGACATCGTGTGGCCCAGTACAGTGAGGGTCTGGGTGGTGGAAGGGGTGAGACAGTTGTCAAGAGGTAGCACGTGATGGTGGCAGCAAAAGCTACAGGAAAGCAGCCTCTTACAGGGAGTTACAGTTCAACCTGCCAGGAGATCTGGTTCTGTGTCTCTGAAGGAACTTTCTCCCTAAGAAGAGTTTTGTTTTTGCCTCCAGGGTTATCGCTGGGGCTCAGTGCCAGCACTATGAATCCACTGCTCCTGGAGGCCATTTTCCCCATTTTGTTGCCCTTGTTGTGGTTGCTATTGTTATTGTTTTTTGTAGCTATTGTTGCTGGATAGGGCAGAGAAATCAAGAGAGGAGGGGAGAGAGAAAGGAAGAGAGTAAGATAGACACCTACAGACCTGCTTCACTGCTTGTGAAGTGACCCCCCTGCAGGTAGGGAGCCGGGGGCTCGAACTGGGATCCTTATACCAGTCCTTGTGCTTTGTGCCATGTGCGCTTAACCTGTTGCGCTACCGCCCAGCCCCCAAGAAGAGCCTTTTTATCTACCTTTTTTCAAACTGTTCAGTGTGTCCAAGCACAGCTAAGGCAGCGCTGCCCACCATGAATACAGATGCCTGGGGACCAGGCTGGGAGTTCTGTGAGCCACAAATTGAACAAGCCGTCAACCATGATCTGTCTGCAGTGGCCACTCCCTGCTGGGCTCTCCATGGGGAGGGAAGGTGTATTCCTGGGAGAGGTGTCCATATCTTTTCTACAGGGAAACTGGTGACACTGAGGACTTCTAGCCTCATTTGTCATATCTGTTCCAGAATGATGCTGTCCAGGAAGCCTGCTTCACTGCTGCCTCCCTGGCTTCCACGGAGCTCTGAGGGGCCAGCAACAACGGTTTCTCTTTCCACTTTCTCCTCTTCCCTCCAGGAGGAAGGAGGGCTGCAGACATCATTTGGCCTGCCTCTGTGGGCAGAGCCGAGGCTTGCCTCCTGGGCCGTGCGCACTGGGAGATCAGGAGATGAGTGTGTCAGATCACTCCGCATTGACATCATGCCTGGTGCCACAGCCGTACTTTTATCCATTTTGGTACAAGTTCACAAGCCATAGAAACAGCTTATAACTGAGCCCTCACTGCTGGCGCAAGTCCTGATATTTTGGGGAGGGTATCGCTAACTGGTGTGACGCTTTTCTGAGCTATGAGTCAGGTATTGACAGAAGGCTCATGTCCCACTCTGGTCCCTGAGCAAGGGCAGGCCAGAGGAGGGGCTAGACTGGTCTGTGCCCTTGAACTACCTCTGGCCTGACACACCACTTGCTCCATGGAGCTCTTCGCAGTCTGCCAACCATCTAGGTAACCTGTCAGCTGCCTGGCGTAGCTCAGGGCAGGCACTATGGGGACCCATGGGGTGGGACACAGTGATGCAGAGCTGCTTCGGTCAGGCCTGGTACACAGCAGGGGAGATCTGTGCTCAGGCAGAAACACAAGGGAAGCTCCTGAAGGCAGGGTGTGGGAAGCAGAGACAACCTAGTTGCTGTTTGTGGCTAGACGGCCTCACTGCCCAGAGGTCCTGCGAAGGGGTGAGAATCTACCCCACTGCAGATCCCTAGGCAAATCTGCTCTTCACCTCCCAACAGCCTTCAGCTCTACCCCTGTTAACTACCCCAGATGGCCTGCTTGCCGCTCAGGCCCACTCACTGGGCCCTGTGAAATCTGCAATCCTACTCAAGCCAACTCTCAGATACCTCCTTCCTCCCCACCTAGCCCACTCGTCTAGGTCCTAGTCAATTTCTTCCGGAGAAATTGCACTCCTGGACTTCATTTTCAGTTTTTTCTTTTTCTTTCTCTCTCTCTTCCTTCTTCTTTTTCTCCTTCTTTTTATATTTATTTATTTATTTTCCCTTTTGTTGCCCTTATTTTTTATTGTTGTGGTGGCTATTCTTCTTGTTATTATTGATGTCGTTGTTGGATAGGACAGAGAGACATGGAGAGAGGAGGGGAAGACAGAGAGGGGGAGAGAAAGACAGACACCTGCAGACCTGCTTCACCGCCTGTGAAGCGACTCCCCTGCAGGTGGGGAGCTGGGGGCTTGAACCGGGATTCTCACGCCGGTCCCTGCACTTTGCGTCCTGTGTGCTTAACCCGCTGCGCTACCGCCCGACTCCCTTTTTTTTCCTTTCTTATTATTTGTTGTCACTAGAGCCGACTTTTTCACATAGGAAAGGAGACAGAAGAACCACCATAGCACTGAAACTTCTTCCTGTGCTGCCACATCTCATTTAGTAACTGGGGCTTGAACCTGCATCGCATACACGGGAAAGCAGTCACCCCCCCAGATGAGCTATCTTACCTGTCCCTGAACTGTATTACTGTTATTGTTATTATTATCACCGTCTGCCAGGGCCTGACTGGGGTTTCATGCCTGCACTATTCTATAACTCCCGCAGACATCGCCCCCTCCACCCCAGATAAGGAGTGAGAGACAGAAAGGAAGAGTGAGACACAGTGAAGGAAAAATACTACAACACTGTTTCATCACTTGTGAAGCTTTATCTTTGCACGATGCCCCAGTGTGGTCACCCAGGCTCAAATCTGTCTTCACTCATGGTAAAGCGTGCACTCTACCAGGTGAACCATCTCACAGGCCCTGGACCTTATTATTATTATTTTTAAATATTTATTTTCCCTTTTGTTGCCCTTGTTTTTCATTGTTGTTGTAATTATTGTTGTTGTTATTGATGTCATCATTGTTAGGTAGGAAAGAGAGAAATGGAGAGAGGAGGGGAAGACAGAGAGGGGGAGAGAAAGACAGACACCTGCAGACCTGCTTCACCGCCTGTGAAGCGACTCTCCTGCAGGTGGGGAGCCGGGGACTCGAACTGGGATCCTCACGCCAGTCCTTGCGCTTTATGCCACGTGTGCTTAACTTGCTGCGCTACTGACCAACTCCTGGCCCTGGACTTTAGTATTTTTTTCTTTTTTAAAAATATTTATTTATTCCCTTTTTGTTGCCCTTGTTTTTTTACTGTTGTAGTTATTATTGTTGTTGTTATTGATGTTGTTGTTGGATAGGACAGAGTGAAATGGAGAGAGGAGGGGAAGACAGAGAGGGGGAGAGAAAGACACCTGCAGACCTGCTTCACTGCTTGTGAAGAGACTCCCAGATCTTAGTATTTTTAAAAAGAGATTTATTTACTTACTTAATGAGAGAAAAAGGCTGAGGACAGGGCACCTCTCTACCATATATGGTTCTGGGGACTGAGCCTGAGACCTCATGCAAATAAGGAACACACTTTACTGGCTAAGCCATCTTCCCACGTGCACATTAGAATATGACATTCCTGGGAGTCGTGGTAGGGCAGCGGGTTAAGCACAGGCGGCGCAAAGCGCAGGGACCGGCGTGAGGATCCCAGTTCAAGCCCCCGGCTCCCCACCTGCAGGGGAGTCGCTTCATAGGTGGTGAAGTAGGTCTGCAGGTGTCTGTCTTTCTCTCCCCCTCTCTGTCTTCCCCCTCCTCTCTCCATTTCTCTCTGTCCTATCCAACAACGACTCCATCAATAAAGCAACAAGGGCAACAAAGAGAATAATAATTAATTCATTAATTAAAAAAAGAATATGACATTCCTATCCTCTTCTTCAACTTCTTGGGGCCTTGAGGGCTCAGTCCCTGGCTTCTCCACTCATCTCCCCTCCTGCTTTCCAGGCCATCAACAATGCCTCTACCTTTCAAGTCCTTGGCCTTTGCCCCATAGGCTGAGCTGAATGTCACAGTCACTGACCTACCTGACACCTCTAGCCCTCAGCCTCACCCTCGAACTCGCCAATTGCTATCCCAACCCCAGCTGTAAAACATCTAATCTCTGTCGACCTGTCTGCATCAGACCAGCCCCAGCTGCAAGACCCTTCACGCAGCGGAAGAGCACCAGGCCCGTGACTCTGGTGGAAACGCTCTGCGTACTAGCCGCTCCGGCACTGCAGGAAGCTTTCCCCACAATCACTGGCTCAACTCCCAGCCTCCCCACCCCACCTTCTGGCTCTGGTGATGGGCTTGTTCCCCTGTCCTGTAGGATGCCTCCCCCGAACTCAGAATCTAGACCTTCCTCTTTGGAGATCGACTCCTTCACACAGGCAGCACCTGCCCATGGGCTCAGGTAATACCTTCCTCTCAGGACCCAGGCAGTGCCACTGTCCCCTGCTCCTCAGAAGTCCTCTCTGTCTGTGCTCTTTTCTCTTGTCAGCCAAGCATCTCCTGAGTCTTTCACATGGATGAATGAACCTCAGTAAACGTGGTGCTGAGAGAAAGAAGCTTTGCACAAAGACTAGTTTATGGTTTCCATCCATGTGAGGTTCTAGAATAAATAAAACTCACTGGTGTCAGATATAGACCAGTGCGGGGCTGGTGAGGTGACTCACAGGCTTGAGCCTATACCAGGGTAGCTTCATAGTAGTGCAGCTCTGCTGCGTTGTCTCTCTCTCTCTCCATATCTCTCTTTCTCTGCCTGCCTCTCTCTCTCTTTCTCTCTCATCTCTCTGAAATTAAGTATGTAATTACACCAGTAATTCCTGGCACACCTGGCAGAATAAAAAAAAATAATGATAATAATTAGCAATGATGGAACACACCTTCTCACTGCTACTTTGAAAACCCTTGTAATTATTCCGAGACCACTGCAGCAGCCTGGCTCCTAGCACCCCAGCCCCAGTAAGCCAGTGTGGACCTGGCTTACTCCCTGGCTCTCACAAGACCACAGGCCTCTCTCAGGCCTTCCCGTCCTCCGCTTGTCTCTCCAGTAGTCCTTGTAAAAGCATCTGAGTCTTGCAGTACCACGCCCAGTCTCCAGTCTTCATTCAATCCCTCCTTAGCCCTGGTCCCCAGGTGTGACTATGTGTTTGCTGATATGGTTATCATCAGAAGGACTGTCTCTTCCAGTGGCTAAAAGGCTCCACAGGGCAGCCTCGACTGCATCTGATTCTCCAGTGTCAATAACAGCCCCTGGATTATCATAAGGACCCAGAAAGTATTTATGGCAGGAGGAAAGGATCTGAATGAGTGGTTACCAGCAGAGCTGCCCAGGGTAAAGACTGAGCTAGACAGACAGGAGGATCAATAAGACCAACAGGCTACCAGGTAGCAACTGGCCGCTCCCCGAGCTTCCCCTGATCTCTGCCGATTCCTTTCTCTATCACCGAGGCCCAGGAAGGGGGAGGACATCTTTGCCTCTCCTCAGACCACTGATGGCGCCATATCCTAACAGACACTCATTCCCCATAGCCTGGGTGGCAGTATGGCCAGGAAGGGGTGGAGAGAAAGGGGCAAGACTGGAGGCTACGGCAGAGAGATCCATGCCGCACTGGCAGAACCACGCCCAGGCCATCTGGCACCCCAGCCCTGCCGGAAAGGAGTGGGATGCAGGTGGGCGAGGAGGAGCCATGGCCACTGTGTTGTCCCCCCTGCTCCACACCGCCCAGCTGGAGGAGCGGCCAAGCCAGTACTCCCCAGTGTGGCGCGGGGCGGACACATCCTTGGTTTGGTCTCAGAAAAGTCCAGAACAGGTTAAAAAGACCATGGTCTCTCGTCTGCAGTCTTCTTCTTCTTCTTTTTTTTTCTTTTTCTTTTCTTTCTTTCTTTATTTAAATTTCTTATTGGGGAATTAATGTTTTACATTTGACAGTAAATACAATAGTTGGTACATGCATAACATTTCTCAGTTTTCCATAGAACAATACAACCCCCACTAGGTCCTCTGAATCCTTCTTGGACCTGTATTCTCCCCACCCACCCACCCCAGAGTCTTTGACTTTGGTGCAATACGCCAGTTCCAGTTCAGGTTCTACTTGTGTTTTCTCTTCTGATTTTGTTTTTCAGCTTCTGCCTGAGAGTGAGATCATCCCACATTCATCCTTCTGTTTCTGACTTATCTCACTTAACATGAATTTTTCAAGGTCCATCCAAGATCGGCTGAAAACAGTGAAGTCACCATTTTAAATAGCTGAGTAGTATTCCATTGTGTATCTAGACCACAACTTGCTCAGCCACTCATCTGTTGTTGGACACCTGGGTTGCTTTCAGGTTTTGGCTATTACAAATTGTGCTGCCAAGAACATATGTGTACACAGATCTTTTTGGATGGATGTGTTGGGTTCCTTAGGATCTATCCCCAGGAGAGGAATTGCAGGGTCATAGGGTAGGTCCATTTCTAGCCTTCTGAGAGTTCTCCAGACTGTTCTCCACAGAGGCTGGACCAGTTGACATTCCCACCAGCAGTGTAGGAGGGTTCCTTTGACCCCACAACCTCTCCAGCATTTGCTGCTGTTACCTTTTTTGATGTATGACATTCTCACAGGAGTGAAGTGATATCTTATTGTTGTCTTTATTTGCATTTCTCTGACAATCAAAGGCTTGGAGCATTTTTTCATGTGTTTCTCGGCCTCTTGGATCTCTTCTGTGGTGAATATTCTGTCCATGTCCTCCCCCCATTTTTGGATGGGGTTATTTGTTGTCTTGTTGTTGAGTTTGGCAAGCTCTTTATATATGTTGGCTATTAAACTCTTGTCTGATGTATGGCATGTAAAGATCTTCTCCCATTCTGTGAGGGGTCTCTTGGTTTGGGTAGTGGTTTCTTTTGCTGTGCCGAAGCTCTTTAATTTGGTGTGGTCCCACAGGTTTATCGTCTGCAATCTTCTTAGAGGGACTTATCAGTGAGTCTGACAAGAGCAAGGGAAGTGGCAGGCCAATGGGCTACCCAGAACTGAAAGGCTGGGGTGGATGGCAGCCCTGAAGCTCTCCATCAGGACAGATGAGGCCCTCCAGGTACAGGCTCCAGCCTTCCTTAGGTGCTATTCCAGGCAGTCTGCTGACAGGAGTGAAGTGGCCACTGTGCCTCTGCACGGCACGCCCCCAAAGCTGTTCTAGGGTGGAGACAGACTTACCTCTGGATGAGTCTCAAGCCAGGAGGTGTTCTGAGTTGCTGCTCTGAGTGAGCCGGGAGGCCTCTGAGAGGGCTGGCAGCAATGGCTGTGTCTGCCCCAGGCCACTGCTCACGTTTTCTAGTCCCTCGTTTTCAAGGTCCGACAGAGGGGTGGCGAGAAGTGAGCTGACAGGCCTGGGTAAACACGGGCTGTCAGCAAAGCCACCGAGACAGGTCCCTTTCTTTACAAAAGACCAATACTCAAAAAGTTAAAGCCTAAAACCCACATTTAGGGAGAAAGGAGGAGAACAATCTTCCGTGTTCCTCCCCATCTGTGGGCGCTGAATGGGCTCCTCCCCATCGCTGACACCTACGGCCCTCTGCTCAGTGAACCTCACATGGACATTCCTTCTGGGTGGGGAGAAGTATCCGAAACCTAAGGAACCCACCAGCTTTTGGGGGCATGTCTAGGGTGGTATGGCTGTAGATTAACATGGCTTCAAATAGTTGAATTATTCTCCTTCTGGGAGTTGGGTGGTAGCATAGTGGGTTAAGCGCACATGGCACAAAGCGCAAGGACCGGCGTAAAGATCCCGGTTCAAGCCTCTGGCTCCCCACCTGCAGGGGAGTCACTTCACACGCAGTGAAGCAGGTCTGCAGGTGTCTGTCTTTCTCTCCCCCTCTCTGTCTTCCTCTCCTCTCTCCATTTCTCTCTGTTCTATCCAGCACTGATGACAACAACAATAACTACAACAATAAAACAAGGGCAACAAAAGTAAATAAATAAATAAATACTAATAAAATAAAATAAGAAATAAAACATTGGCCTAGGCTGTGGTATCAAGCAGGAAGGAGACCCCAGTGCCACATCAAAGAGAAAGTCCATTTTCCATGATCACATTTCCAAAGATCCACAAGCAACTCCCTAAGGAGGTCCAAAGAGGTCATGAAGCCTCCCGTGTCAGCAGCGTGGTCCCTGTCAGGGCTGCTATATCCTCCCGTGGCCAGAGTGAAGCTGAGGAGCAATGTGTTCTGTTGGCATGCCCAGGTGAGACTGACCACCCTGGAGCTAGTCTCCAACCCTCCCTGGCCAGAGGTCTGCATCACCACACCAGCAGCCTGAGGCGCAGCTCCAACCCCAGAAAAGGGCCCCACTGTGTGCCTTAGAGGCCAGTGTCTGCAGGCATCTGTCCTCGGACCTGTAGTACTGCCACCCTTTTCTACTCAGGCTGAAAAGTGAAGAAATGAAAAAGGAGGCCAGTGGTAGAGTTGGTTTTGCTGGGAAAGGTCAATCTCCTCAAGCCCCTGTTGTCTGCCTGGCTCCAGCCTTCTCCTGCCTAGAACCTCAGGCCAGGCAGGGACCCAGCCCAGAGACACCAGGGAGACCTTCGAAGCAGCCATCTTGGATGACCGTCAGGTGAGGGGTGCCGGGAGAGCCGTGTTCTGGCCGTGGAGGATGTAGTAGCAGGTGTGTGGTGGCTGAGCCCAACCTGCCAGCTTGTCTTCTCATCAGTGGAAGCGTGACCTTGTGGGTGCTTCTGCTCTTAGCGAAGCAACACAGGGCAACTGCTCTGACAGGGGCAAATGAGTTAAGAGTTCTTTTCTGTGACAGGAACATCACTGACTCCTAACCCTGGAGAAGAAAAGGATGTTCTTTGGGACCCAGTAGGTGAATGTCTCCCAGAGTGAATACTATGGAACAGTAGCAAAATCTGGGGCAGGCTGAGGGCTACATGCCTGTTTGAGGTCCACCACAATGCCCCAGGATGCCGAGGCTCTGGGAGCTCTCCCAGCAGAAAGCCTCCCCTGCTGTCTGTGGTCCAGCGATCTGCTCTTTACCAAAAACCGTGAGTCTGCAGTAAGTCTTCCCTCCTGGCCTCGAGCCCCAGCTTCCTCCCAGCCCAACACGGCAGATGGACCAGAAGTCACCAAGGCCCCCACTCTGCTGTTTTTCCAGACGCAGCCAAAGGCTGGCTCTCTTCCCAACTCACGGACGGTTCTGGACTTGGTGTGGGGGGGCTGTTGTGTGGTGAGGGCCTGATGCCCAGCAAGCTGCTACCAAGTCTGGTTCTCCTTGACTCTGTCTACCCCACTCAGAGCGGTTTGAGTCCTGCAGCCTGAAGGAACATCTCTGGGGTGCCGCTCAGGTGAGGCCAGGTCACAGTCACAGGGGGGGTGCCCCACAGTGGCATCTCTCTTTCCTGTCTGCCAAGCCTCCCTGTTCCTGTGAGGCCAGGCGCTTCTGACTGCTGGCTAGCAGAAAACACAGGCAAGCTTTCCTGGCCTTATCACACTGTTCTAAGTACTGAAGACCAGCACTCACCCAGCTCATCAGTGCAGGGCTGTGCCCCTAGTCACAGATGCAATGATCATGAGTGAGAGTGAGCTTGCCTCCTCAGGAAGCCTCCACACTACAGGAGCCACTCCAAAGGCACTGAGTCATCTCCCACAGCACAGCCTTCCTCAGAATCTCACACTTACCTCTCGCAAACCACACGTCCCACCCACAGCACCTCCTGTCACAAATAGACCCGACCTGTGAATGACTGTTCTCGTTTGCCCCCCACACCTCCCCATGTGGTCCAAATGGTTCCTGAGCTTTCAGTCAGTCACTCTCCACTGTAGCCTGGGGCAGAGCCTGGGGAGAACCTGCAACTCCTTCAGGTTACCCTGCAGCAAAGGGAGCGAGCTGGCAAACCCCCAGTGCTTCCAAGGTGTGGCCCAGCTCAGCTACTATGTTGGAGCACTGAGCCTCCAGGTCACCAATGAGACGCTCCAGAGGCTGGTTCCACAGCAACTCAGGACACTCTGAGAAACGTCCAGATGGGGCTGTGGACCCTGGGTCCTCTGAGAGGAAAAGGAAGCCAGTTGCATGGAAACCATGTCGCAGTGACTTGGTAGGAGTGCAGAACACTGACAACCACGCCAAATCCCCGCCCCTCCACTCTGGGGCCCTATTTCACTTTGAGGCTGGTTTCCCAGGGCTGAAGTAGCTGTTTCTCCACTGGAGTTAACTATACCTGAAGCCCAGACAAAACAAGTTCTCAGAATGTAGTTTTCTGACTTCTCTAAAGCCCTGCACCCCCTTACCAGTTTCCCTGTCTATAGGACCGGCCCTCAGTGTGGACCAACAGTGGTAGAGACTGCTCCACTCTCCGAAGGGAGACGGGGTCAACCTGCTCTGCCACTTGAGGAAGACGGGTCCTGCAGTGAGTGCAGCCTGGAAGTTCCCAGCTACCACCACAGAATGAGAGCTCAGACCTATAGGGGTGCAAAGGCGACACAGGCTCCCGTGTTGAATATAGGCCCCAGATCAGACTGATGGGTTTATAGGTAATGGTGTTTGTATACTTGTCCCGTCTCTGGGAGCTACTCTCTGCCTTGATCCAGCTTTCTAATCTTATTTACAGCTCTGACGCCATCTCCCCAGACAATGCTTTTAGCCCACCTGCATGTCAGTGAAGTCATGAGCCCCTTGGGACATAGCTAAAATAGACTTTCTAATTCTTTCTAAAATGAAGACCCCAAATCTCATCCACTGTAGTCTTACCTTTAGGCTCCTGATTATAAAACAATTTATTCCACTTTATATTTGATGCTCTTCAGCCACCAAGTTAACCATGATGCCAACATGACTTCCCTGGACAGACAACCTCACCAATGTGTCCTGGAACCCCACCTCCCCAGAACTGCCCCACTAGGGAAAGATAGACACTGGCTTGGGATATGGATCAACCTGTCAACACCCATGACCAGCACAGAAGCAATTGCAGAAGCCAAGCCTCCTACTTTCTGTATCCCATAAAGAATTTTGATCCATACTCCTAGAGGGATAAAGAATAGGGAAGCTTCCAATGGAAGGGATGGGACACAGAACTCTGGTGGTGGGAACTGTACCCTTCTTATCCAATGGACTTGTTGATCATAATTAAATCAATAAAAAAAACCCTCAAGAAAAAAAAAAGGGAAGTCAGGTGGTAGCGCAGTGGGTTAAGCACACATGGCATGAAGCCAAGGACCGGTGTAAGGATCCCAGTTCGAGCCCCGGCTCCCCACCTGCAGGGGAGTCGCTTCACAGGCGGTGAAGCAGGTCTGCAGATGTCTGTCTTTCTCTCCCCCTCTCTGTCTTCCCCTCCTCTCTCCATTTCTCCCTGTCCTATCCAACAACAACGACATCAATAACAACAATAACTACAACAACAATAAAAAAAATAAGGGCAATGAAAGGGAAAATAAATAAATTAATTAAAAGGCTGGTGGGGGTCCAGGTGGTGGCACACTGGCTAAGTGCACATAGTATTAAGTGCAAGGATCCAGGTTTGAGTCCCCGGCTCCCCACCTGCAGAGGGACGCTTCACAAGTGGTGAAGCAGGTCTTCAGGTGTCTATCTTTCAAACTCTCTATCTCCCCCTCCCCTCTCAATTTCTCTGTCATACCGAAAAAGGAAATAATGGAAAAGGAAAGGAAAGGAAAGGAAAGGAAAGGAGAGGAGAGGAGAGGAGAGGAGAGGAGAGGAGAGGAGAGAAGAGAAGAGAAGAGAAGAGAAGAGAAGAGAAGAGAAGAGAAGAGAAGAGAAGAGAAGAGGAAAGGAAAGGAAAGGCCGCCAGGCGCAGTGGATCTGTCATGCTGGCACTGAGCTCCAGAGATAACCCTGGAGGGAAGTAAATCAATAAAATAAAATCAGCAGCTGGCCAAGGGCCTGGGAACGGCACCTCCCTTGGGCACTGCAGCTGCCCCTGGTCCTCTCCAGCGAAGAGTCTGTGGAGAAAAGCTCTTCACAGACTGGCTGTGGCTCTCTAAGGTCATCTTCTCAAGTCAAGCTCTGGCCAGGTGAGAAGGCGTCTCCTGTGGGAGGCTGCCCGAGCTCTGAGAGCACAGAAACCCTTCACGAGCTCAGCCCAGGCCTTGGCCTCCGCTACCACCTTTTGGACCCAGGAAACAACCCTCAGGAAGGCAAAGATGCCTAGGGAAGTGGCCAGGAAAAGAAGAACTGGTGACAGGGAGGGGCAGGGGAGGCAGGCAGGGACAGCCGGCACAGAAGGCAGTTACCTGGGTGAGGTGAGGGTTGGGGTTGAACCCACACTGGTTGCAGACCTTGCTGTGACACTGGGTGCAGGTGTTGAAGTTTGGCTGGCTGGCGGTCGACGTGAGGTCCGAGGTCTTGCATATGGGACACAGCATGCTGCTAGGAAGAGGGGCGATCTGGGGCACGGAGTAGGGTGATGTGGGGGTGCTGCCTCTGTCTGGTGACACGGATGGGGAGCGTCCCGATCTCTGTGTCCTGCTGTCCACTTGCAGGGTCCTGCGGGGGCCATCAGCCTCCCGGGGGCTCTCGCGGCTGGGGGCGGCAGCAGGAGCTTGCTTCGGGGTTGGGGAAGCAGCTCTCTGGCTACCCAGGGGCTCCTTGGGGTCCAGTCTCCTGGAAATGTGAAATGACATCGAAAATGACAGTTAGAGAACATTCTAGACAGACAGACTGCAGAGGTCTCTGCCAAGCTGGGAGACCCAGCACTATTCTCTGAGTGCTTACTGGGCCCTACTGAGCACTAACAGGGCCTCCCCTTGGCCCCTCAGCATCAGGCCGTGCGGTCAGGTCACGGGCACCGTCTCCTCTTACATTCTGATCAAGTGCGTATTCCAGTCTAGTGATTCTGGGGTGAGGTGTGCATTCTGAAGAGTCCTGTGGTAGAACCCATAGAGCTGGCACTTGAATAAAATGTGTCTGAATTATTCAAGGGTAGCTCCCTCCTTCTCCCCCACCCCCCAGTTTCCACATCCATGGACTCAGGCAACTGAGGATGCTGAAGAAGTCCACTGAATCCAAGGGTGCAGAACCTGAGGATAAAGAGGGACCCTTAGAAGGGGCAGAAGATAGCTCACTTGGCAGGGTGCATGCCTTAGCATGTGTGCAACCTGGGTTTGAATCCTAGCGCCTACATGGGAATGTCACGGCCTGAAGGGGAGGGCCCTCAATAACAACAACAACAATAACTATAACAATAAAACACGGGCAACAAAAGGAAATAAATAATTAATTAATGGGAGCTGGGCGGTGGCGCAGCGGGTTCAGCACATGTGGCACAAAGCACAAGGACCGGCATAAGGATCCCGGTTCGAGCCCCCGGCTCCCCACCTGCAGGGGGTTCGCTTCCCAGGCGGTGAAGCAGGTCTGCAGGTGTCTGTCTTTCTCTCCCCCTCTCTGTCTTCCCCTCCTCTCTCCACTTCTCTCTGTCCTATCCAACAACAATGACATCAATAACAACAATAATAACTATAACAATAAAACAAAGGCAACAAAAGGAGGGGAGGGGCACCTAGTGCTGTGGTGTCTCCCCTCCTCTCTCTCTCTCTCTGAAATAAAAAGAATGAAAAAAGTGGGCAGGGAGGTAGAATTCTACAAGTATGAGGCACTGGCACCAGCAATAATAATAAGTTATATATGAATTTTAAATTGGAGAAGGGAGTGTTGGTGACCCTATCCCCAGCATGCAAACCACACTTGAGTATCAAGGCTCTAGACCTATCAGTAAGAAATATGTAGGGTAGTTTTTAAATTTCTGAGAGTCAGGCCACACACCCCCAGACAAATTACATTAGAATCTGTTGGGACAGGACCCTGACTTAGTATTTTTTCCTCTCCAAACTGTAGCTTAAGTTCAGAGGTACTGCCCTGCCATGTGTGACATTCCGGCCCGTGCCCTCAAAGCCTGGCTCCAGAAGGCTGGGGATGGGTGGAGAAGGCACCCCAAACGCCAAAATAACACTGCCTTCATTGGGGAGAAATGGGTTTTCCTTCTGGTAATCCCCCAACAGGCCTGATATAGGTCAAGTCCTTTGGGTTTTGATGGGTGGACAGTTGCTCTTCTACTAGTGAGGGCTGGATGGAGATGGAGTTCTAGGCTCCAGCCACTGAGGACCCACTGAAGCAGATCTGATGTGCCTGGCCCCCACCTGGCCCAGCTGTGGAAGAGTCTCCAGAGTAGGGTGGCTCAGTGAGGCAGGAAGGAAAGTGTGAAGCTGAAACTCATTGCCCTTATATTCCTTTTTAAAACCAGCTTAAGTATATTTCTAGAGTTTTCCTTTGCTGTTTGGAAAGAAGCTGAGGGGAGTCGGGTGGTAGCGCAGCGGATTAAGCGTACATGGCACAAAGATCCCAGTTTGAGCCCCTGGCTCGCCACCTGCAGGGGAGTCGCTTCACAGGTGATGAAGCAGGTCTGCAGGCGTCTGTCTTTCTCTCCCCCTCTCTGTCTTCCCCTCCTCTCTCCATTTCTCTCTGTCCTATCCAACAACAATGACATCAATAACAACAACAACAATAACTACAACAATAAAAAACAACAAGGGCAACAAAAGGGAAAATAAATATTAAAAAAAAAGAAAGAAGCTGAGAAAAACATAAACTTCACAGTGCTGCCCCCAGTTCCACAGTCTGTATTCACATGGGTGAATGGAGAGCGGGCTGAGTGACAGAGAACCAGACAACTAACCCAGAAGCCTGCCCTAGCCCCTCCTGCCTCAGTGTCTTCTGCCCTTGTAGAGTCTGACTGACAGGAGAGGCTTTTAAGTTTGACACCCCTGTATGAGTGCCATTTGCTTGCCAGAAATATCCAGGAGCCAGTGGGAGGGTGTCTTAGGAGAGACCATTTCAGAAGGGAGACAGGAAGCCCATTTGGGGTCCACACCAAGACACTGCAGTTGTTCTTCCTGCCTTCTGAGGATCTGCTGGTGATAAACATACCCTAGGTTTAATAAATACTGTCCCAGAGAAAGATGAAACGCCACCATTCAGTCCCATCACACACAGTTCTCACCAACAAACGGCATTTACACACCCACCCATCCGTTCTCATTGCCTTCTTCAGTGAGGAAGCCGGAGTCCCAGTCTAGCCCCTCTGAGTCTATTTAGCCATGATCGGTGAGGTCCAGTATGGTGTGGCCACAATGTCTTTAACCCCAGAACCTGTGCTCTTAGGCCTTTTAGTCATTTAGAGGCCATAGAAAGATTCCCACCTGGGGGTCAGGCGGTAGCACAGCGGATTAAGCGCCCATAGTGCGAAGCACAAGAACCAGAGTAAGGATCCCGGTTCGAGCCCCCAGCTCCCCACCTGCAAGGGAGTCGCTTCACAGGCGGTGAAGCAGGTCTGCAGGTGTCTGTCTTTCTCTCCCCCTCTCTGTCTTCCCCTCCTCTCTCCATTTCTCTCTGTCCTGTTCAACAATGACATCAATAACAATAATAACGACAAACAAGGGCAACAAAAGGGAAAAAACAGCCTCCAGGAGCAGTGGATTCGTAGTGCAGGCACTGAGCCTGAGCCCCAGCGATAACCCTGAAGGCAAAAAAAAAAAAAAAGAAGAAGAAGAAGAAGAAGAAAGAAAGATTCCCACCTGGCTGAGTGGTTGAGTTCATAGTTTGATTTTTAACTTAAAAGTGTTTGGGGCTGGGATTTTAAAGTAGCCTTTAAAACTTAATCAGAGCTCTTTTTACCAGGAGAAGGAACTTCAGCCCCCTTTCCAGCATGTGTAAGGCCCATGGCTTCTTTGGAGAAATCTATCAAGTCCCCCTGCATGTGTTGCCAGACACGTGAGCGGTGAAGCTTCTGTGTACAGAGCGGCTTTCCGAGCCAATGTTGCAGCACAGCGTGGTCTTCTGGAGGACATTTCGTGTGAAGTCTGGGATCCAAATCTAAGCTGCCTTCCTGCTCAGCTGTGGTGACAGTGCAAAACAACAGCAGCTCTGCAGCCAGCAGAGGCCAAGCAGGAAATGGCGCCTGCACACAGGTCCGACGTGTGCCCAGGTGCTACAGACAGCCTGCAGCGCCGCCTGGAGATAGTGGTACACGTCCACATCCCTTGTACCTACTCTTGCTCCTCAAGACTCCAACCTCCCTCTTCCTCCGTCACTGTCCCTGACAACCTGCTTCTTGCATCACACACAGAAAGCCAAAGGCACTGGGGGGCGAGTAAGACTTAGGCACAGCCATGAATGCTCACCCCAGCTCTGCCTGCTTCCTACTTCCAGTGCCTACTTGCACCTTCACAAATTCTCTTTCCCCCTTTGCCTTATCTCACTGATTATGCAAACACACCTCTCCCATCACCTCCCCTAGTACAACTTTGTTTTCTCCTTTAAAGCTGCCCTATTGTAACCCCCCCCCCCAGCAAAATTCCAGGAAAAACTCATCCTCATTCAGGGCCTCCCGCCGCTCCCTCCCTCCCTCTAGACCCAGTCCATTGGATTCTTGTCATCCTAGAGAAACTGCTTGGTCATGTCTGGCAAGTGCTTCGGCTGGCAGAGCTCAGGACTTGCATATCCAAAGCTCCTAGTTCCTTACCTGGCAAATGCCAAGTGGTGCTCTGGTTTCTCTGTGAAACTATATCTAGTAGGACATATTTATTGCTTATCGCTGGGGCTCGGTACCTGCACTACAAATCACTGCTCCTGGTGGCCATTTCTTTTCCATTATTGTTGTTGGATAGGACAGAGAGAAATGGAGAGAGGAGGGGAAGACAGAGAGGGGGAGAGAAAGACAGACACCTGCAGACCTGCTTCACCACTTGTGAAGCGACTCCCCTGCAGGCGGGGAGCCGGGGGCTCGAACCAGGATCCTTACGCTGGTCCTTGTGCTTCACACTATGTGTGCTTAACCTGGTGTGCCACCTCCCGGCCCCCAAGTTATGTATTTATTTATTTATGTATTTATGTATGTATGTATGTATGTATGTATGTATTTACTTATTCATTGGATTTCTTTCCTGAAGAGTTGTTTAAGTGGAAGCTTCCTAGGAAGAGGTTTCTGACCATTATGCTTCCCACTGTAGCCTTGAACCCAACACCACGCTTGTACTGTGGAGACAGCTAATTAGCATATGCAAAGTGCATAGAAAGATGGGAGCCAGTGAGCCTGTGCAGTGAGCTCATGGAGCGGGGCTGAAGGCAGTGACAGGATTTAGGCGTCTGATTCATTTCTTTATAGGGTAGGGCCTAGAGAAATCAAGAGTGTGCAGGGAGAGAGGAAGAGAGAGAGATACCTGTAAACCTACTTCACCATTCAGCTCCCCCTGCAGGTGGGGAGCAAAGGCTAGAACCTCAGTCCACGCACACTGTAAGGTGTGCACTCGACCAGGTGCGTCACCACCAGGCCCCCTGCATTTATTTTTTTTAAATGATTTTTACTTATTTAATTAAAAAATTTATTATCTTTATTTATTGGATAGAAACAGCCAGAAATTGAGAGGAAAGGAGGAGATAGAGAGAGACACCTGCAGCCCTGCTTCACCACTCGCAAAGCTTTCCCCCTGCAGGTGGGGGCCAGGGGCTCAAACCCGGGTCCTTTCACACTGTAACATGTCTCTCAACCAGGTGCGCCACCACCCGGCCCCTTTTACTTATTTAATTTTATATCAATTAGTTAATTACCAGAGCACTGCTCAGCTCTGGCTTATGGTGGTGCTGGGGATTGAACCTGAGACCTTTGGTACCTCAGGCATGAAAGTCTTTTTGCGGGGGCCAGGCGATAGTGTAGCGGGTTAAGTGCACATGGCACAAAATGCAAGGACAGGCTTAAGGATCCCGGTTCAAGCCCCCAACTCCTCACCTGCAGGGGAGTCGCTTCACAAGCGATGAAGCAGGTCTGCAGGTGTCTCTTTTTTTCTGTCTTCCCCTCCTCTCTCTATTTCTGTCCTATCCAACAACAACAATGATAAACAACAAGGGCAACAAAATGGAAAAAATAGCTTCCAGGAGGACCAGTGGATTCGTAACGTAGGCACTGAGCCCCAGCAAAAAAAAAAAAAAAAAAAAAGACGGGAGTCGGGCGGTAGTGCAGCGGGTTAAGCACACATGGCACAAAGCACAAGGACCGGTGTAAGAATCCCATTTCGAGCCCCCGGCTCCCCACCTGCAGGGGAGTCACTTCACAGGTGGTGAAGCAGGTCTGCAGGTGTCTATCTTTCCCCCTCTCTGTCTTCCCTCCTCTCTCCATTTCTCTCTGTCCTATCCAACAACAACAACATCAATAACAACAATAATAATAACTATAACAACAATAAAAGAAAAGACAATAAGGGCAACAAAAGGGAAAATAAATAAATAAATAAATAAAATAAATAAAAAAGAAAGTCTTTTTGTATAACCATTATGCCATGTCTCCAGCCCTAAGTGACAAGATTTAGCAATGAGCACTTCACCTGGAATTTTCCCAGAGATGCTGCAAGACTCCGAGAGAAAATTCAGTCAAGGGCTGGATGGTGGCGCATCTGGTTAAGCACACACACACTACAGTGAGCAAGGACCTAAGTTCAAGCCCCAGGCCCCCACCTGCAGGGGGAAAGCTTCATGAGCAGTGAAGCCGGGCTACAGGTGTCTCTCTGTCTCTTTCCCTCTCTATCTTCCCCTCTCAATTTCTCCCTGTCTCTATACAATAATAAGTAAATAAAAAACATTTTTAAAAGAAAAAAGCTCATTCACTGATATTCATTCATGCAGGTATTCAAACATTTACAAACAGTTAAGGATCTTGGATCAGTTCTAGCCCCTGTGATAGGTATTGATGTTATGAAGAGATTATGTCTCTTACAATGGAAGGAGGGTCCACGGGTGTCCATTTACATCTTATACATATCTCGTAAGTATGCTTATATTCTTTACAAATGCCTGCCCCAAATTTAACTAAAATAAACATCTAACAAGTGATTCAAACAGGGATCTAGTCGTCTGGGAGTCTTCAGTCTAGATGGGAAACAGCTGTGTGAGCAGTGCCGCAGAACACACAGTCACAGGGGTGGGGGGAACAGGAATCTGAAAGGGCACTGAGGACCAGGAGACAGCCGAACAGGGTCTTACTGGACGAGCTGGTCTCCCTAAGGTGGAAGGGCAAGCAGAGAGGACAGCATGGGCCCAGGACCCAAGGACAACAAAGCATGTCAGCCTGTGTAATTGATCAGGACAGGCACGGCAGGTTTTTTTCTCACACCTAGAAAAGCTGCAGGCAGTGCAGAGAAAAAATGGGGAGGATAGCAGAGCCCCTGTGGTTTTCAGACAAGGGAGAACTCTGGTTCTGTGTCGAGTAGGTGGTGGAGGTAGGAGATAGTGAAAGTAGGTAATTAGCTAAGAGTCAGTCCGTTGGGGTGTGAGAGGGAGGGGAGGTCCAGCAGGGATATTATGGCCTGAAGTGCAGGGAGAAGCGATCCTTTAACTGAGATCCCAGGAAGAAAAAACAATAAGCAGGTGGAGAATTGAAGATAAAATGGCAGGAGATCAGGCAGTAGTGCAATGGGTTAAGCGCACAGGGCGCAAAGCACAAGGACTGGCGTAAGGATCCTACTTCGAGCCCCCAGCTCCCCACCTGCAGGGGGGTCGCCTCACAGGCGGTGAAGTAGGTCTGCAGGTGTCTATCTTTCTCTTCCCCTCTGTCTTTCCTTTCTCTCTCCATTTCTCTCTGTCCTATCCAACAACAGTGACATCAATAACAACAATGATAATAATCATAACAACGTTAAACAACTAGGGTAACAAAAGGGAAAAAAATAGCCTCTAGAAGCAGTGGATTCGTAGTGCAGGCACTGAGCCCCAGCAATAATCCTAGAGGCAAGAAAGAAAAGAAAAGAAGAGAAAAGGAAAGAAAATGGCAAAATTGCAAAATCGTAAAGACCTGTTTCACTGCTTGCGAAGCGATACCCCTGCAGGTAGGGAGCCAGGGGTTTGAACTGGGATCCTTAAGCAGGTCTCTGCACTTTGTGCCACCGCACTTAACCGCCCACCTCCCCTTGTCTATGTTTTTATTCAGTGCACTTTTTAGCTTCCTATCTTATACTTGAATCCATGTTGTGTTGACTTCTATGTCTGGTCTCACATGATCTGTCAGACCTTGGTGGAGAGGCCTCTTTCCTGGGCACAAACTCCTGGCTTACCCGCTCTGTTGCGCACCAGATGCAGGGACCTAGGAGAATGTTCTAGGGCAGCAGGGGTGGAGCCGTACAGGTCTCTCTCTCTATGCCCGATGCTAGTGTTGTGACAAGAGAAGACCTGGGGACTTGTGTCATGGGCAATCCATTTATTGAACAGCAATGTAGGACTTATAAGGGGTTGTAGGAGGAAGCAAGTTATCCATTCCATATATGGTTTTGGAGAAGAGGGACAAAGAGAAATAGGGGGTTGGGAAAAGGTCAGAGCATCCCTAGTAAATGTTGAACAGGGGTTTAGTTAATCAAAGGAATGAAGGAAGTAGGGTTATCAATAGCTAGCAGACAGAGAGGAGCCTTAAGAGAGGAGATAGATCATGTAGGATTAAAAGGGCCAGAGGAGGTGGAGGAGTAAGGAGAATGTCCCTGGTTATAGTTTGACAGAGCAGAGCAATGTGTGAGCCACAGATGATCAGAGAAGATGGACTTCTATTAACCTCTGAGTAAACGAACCATCTGGCTTGAGAACAAGGAAGTGGGCTGCATGCAGAGTCTTTTGTGAGGCGGAGAGACTGACAGAGGGAACTTTCTCCTGGTGGTTGTTTTCTTCTATGCTCCATCTCAAGTAGAGAGAGACTGACAGAAAGGCTGTGCCATCCAGGCTCCCACTATTCAGTGGGAGGTCCCACATCATGCTCAACCTGCCTTACAATTTCCCCACAGTGATCATCTAGCCTCTGCCTCACATTTTGCACGTAGATCTACAGGCTCCCAAACACTATTTGTTGAAGAAAATTTTCTCCATTGTATGACCCTTAGCAAATTAACTACTCAATATGCATATGTGTGGATTTATTGCTGGATTTTTTTTTTCAGAATTGCTTTGATTATTTTGGATCTTTTGTGGTTCCATACAAGTTTTAAAATCACTTTTTCTGTTTCCTTGAAAATGCCACCGGGACTTTTACAGAGATTGTGTTGGATTTGTATATAGCTTTAGAAATACGAATCCCACTAGCAACAATATATTTCATCTTATTCTATCTCTTTGAGCAGCGTTTAAGTTTTCAGTGTATAGCTATATCACCTCCTTTTATATTTGTTTTATCTGAGGCACTTTATCATTTCTGATGACCTTATTAATGTGATTGTGTCATGCACTTCTCTTTACTGAAATTCATTGTTTCCATAGGCATTTTTATGTATTGCATTTAGATCCTGCCATATTACTGTGATACATATTTTTCTACTTATAGTAGTTAGTTGTCTTATTAGAGTCCTTAGGATTTTATTTTTTTTCAAAGATTTTTTAAAATTTATTTATTTTCCCTTTTGTTGCCCTTGTTGTTTTCTATATTTATTTATTTATTTTCCCTTTTGTTGTCCTTGTTCTTTTTTATTGTTGTTGTAGGTATTGTTATTGTTGTTGTTATTGATGTTGTCATTGTTAGACAGGACAGAGAGAAATGGAGAGAGGAGGGGAAGACAGAGGGGGGGAGAGAAAGGCAGACACCTGAAGACCTGCTTCACCACCTGTGAAGCGACTCCCCTGCAGGTGGGGAGCCGGGAGCTCAAACCGGGATCCTTATGCCGGTCCTTGCGCTTTGTGCCACCTGCGCTTAACCTGCTGCGCTACCACCCAACTCCCTGTCCTTAGGATTTTCAAAGTAGTTATCATATCATCAGCAAATAGTGGTACTTTTATCTTTTTATGTCACTTTGCATGTTTTTTTTTAATTACTTCACCTAGGATTTCAAAATATATATTAAACAAAAGTGACGAGAGTGCCAAAAAAAAAAGAGAACAGTTTTCTAAAGAAGATATACACTTGATCCACAGACACATGAAGAAGTGCTCTACTTCAGTGTGGTCCAGGATGTGTTGCAGTGGGTGGGGCACTGGACTCTCAAGCACGAGGCCCTGAGTTCAGTCCCCAGCAGCACACGTACCATAGTGATGTCTGGTTCTTTCTCCTCCTAATTCTTTTTTTAAAAAGAAAAGAAATGCTCTACTTCACTTCTTACTAGAGAAATGCAAATTCAAACTACAGTGAGATGCCATCTCACACCTGAGGGAATGGCTTACATTAACAAATCAGGAAATGATGGTGTTGGAGAGGTTGTGGAGAAAAAGGAACTGATACACTACTGGTGGGAATGGGGAATGGAGTGCAAACTGGGGCAGCCCCTGTGGAAGACTGTATGGACAGTCCTTAAACCAATAAAAATGGACCTTAAGACCCAGCAATACCACTATTGGGCATTTGCTCAAAGGACACTCACACACCAATTAGAAAGGACATATGCACCTCTATGTTCACGGCTGCATTACTCACAACAGCCAACGATTGGAAGTAGCCTAGATGCCAGATGGGTGACCGGCTAAAGAAGTCCTGGCATATCTATTCCATGAAATACCACTCTGCAATAAAAAAAAAAAAATATGACAGTGTGTCCTTTGGGACAAAATGGATGGAACTGGAGGTGATTATGCTTTGTGAAATAAGTAAAGAGATGAAAGGAACCACTGGATGGTTTCACTCACACGTGGAACCTCGAGATCGGATACACATGAACCTGAGTAAAAAACAGAAACAAACAAACAAAAGAAGAAGCAGCAGCAAACTTATTTCTAAGACCTGTGAGAACTCTGGTGGTTATCTTTAGGAGGTGGGAGGGTGGAGACACAGAGCTTTGGTGGTGGTGTGGTGTGGACTTTCACAATCTTGATACATACTATTAATAACAACAACAGTGAAAGTTCCAGGAAGAGGAGCCTTTACCAACACAGAAATTATGAGCAGACTATGTAGGCTGAGAAGTCTGGAGGGAAAGACTATACCAGTGAGGTCTGAGCACAGCTCACCAAGCACTCATTCTCCCAGTCCAGCTTGGGAGGGGCAGTTCCCCATCACACTAACACCAGGGTCTACACAAGGCAGGACACACAGATGTCAAGACTATGACACACCCCTAGATATAAGCCCCCAGATGACAAGGGCCATTGGAGTATTCCAATGCCTGCTCAGGAAGAGGTGCACCCTCCAGGAGGCCTCTCTTAATCGTGGTCATGGTTGGCAGGAAAGAGGGGCCAGGAAAAGCAAGATTTCAGGAACGTGGACCAGCAGTAGGGCAGCTGCTGAGATCAGAGCTCTGCCCTGCAGCCTCACAGCCTCAGGAAGCTTTATTATTTGGGGGAGCACTGAGATAAAGACAGGAGGGATAAAGACATGAGGGGAGAAGGACACTGCCATGCAGCAGAAAAGACATAGGCGCACAAGCAGGTGGAAAGAGAGGAAGAGGCAGAGATGTGACAGAGTGGTTGGAACCTGCAGGGGGAGACTAAAAATGGATAGATACACAAACACCCATAAAAGAGAGGTGATGTAAAAATAGCGAGGTGCTCCCAGCTCTCTTTCCTTTAAAGTTATTAACTGACCAGAAGCAAACCTTACAGCTACTTAGCAGGGCTCCAGCCCACATGAGCTGCAGAGGGGGCATGAAGCCAGTTCTACAATGTCGTCCTCCTCAATTCTCCCCAGCACACCTGAGGCCTCTTGTCCCTTGCCATGAGCACTACATGAAAAATCATCCAAACAACACTGGTCAGAGGCTGGGCTCTCTGCCAGAAAACCCTGAGAAAGGCGTGAGACCTATGTGCTTCCACAACCAAAAGCAGTCCTGATATCAGGGGCCTCGACAAGGAAAGGATTTGCAGGCAGAGACCGAGCTATTGCAGAAAGGTACCTGGAACTGGAGCCACTTCGGTACCTGCATCTGGGGAGCATCCTGCGGCTGACGCAGATTAGAAGGAACAGAAGGGAGACACACTCGAGAGGTGAAAACAGGCCAAGCCCTACCTGACAATATTCTAGAGCGCAGAATATCTGAAAGAGAAACGTTTCACACTGAGAGCTGACTGCAGACCATGAGTAGGGTGAACTTAAAGCAACTTTCTAAGTCAGAGCAGCAGGAAGAGCCCCACAGCTTCAAACAAGGTTTTGAAGAATTCCTGGCTGACCTTTCTGTGATAGGCAATTAGACCCGGGCAGATGCTGTGGGAGGGCCCGCTCCTTTGAGACTCGTGCCAGGCACAGCCCACGGCCACGAGGCCACCCTGTGGTCTCTGTGGACTCAAGCAGAGAAGCAGGGACCGTCAAACAGTGGCCCCAGGCCCGCTTCTTCAGCTAGAACTCAGCAGCAGCAAGGGAGCGCTGCTACTTTCAGCGCCTTAGTAACTTTTTCCCTGCTTAGCCAGCTCTGCTTGACAGCTCACCAGTAGACACCAGAGGAAGTCCGAGCTCTAATCTTAGGGGCTCTTCTCTCTGGGGGCTGTGGGATGAAACCGGGACAGTGACATTTGTGGGGTGTCACTGTGTAGTGTGCCCCCTCCACCAAGACCAAAACAGTCACAGTATTTGAATTCTAAGGAGTTTTTTTTTTTCTTTTTTTTTTTTTCTCTCTTGCTGGCTTATGGCAACTGGGTACCTCCAAGAATGGTCCCATATCAGTAAGATAGCCCATGGACTTCCCTACCAGACTCAGCTTTCTGAGGGAACACATAACCGGACAAATCTCAACCACCTCTCAACAGTGTCTTAAGAGCCTTGGCTTCCTGGCAGGGAGGTGACTCAGCACACACCTTACATGCTTGAGGTCCTGGGTTCAATTCCAGCACCATATAAATGGTAGAGCAGTGCTCTGGTCAGTCTCTCTCTCTTTTCTCAAAAACAAACTTAGGGGGCCAGGCACTCCTAACTTAACTTGGTGACTCAGTTAAGTGCACACAGTACTAAGTGCAAGGACCCAGGTTCAAGCCCCCAACTCCCCACCTGCAGGGGGGTGCTCCACAAACAGCAAAGTGGTCTGCAGGTGTCTTTCTCTTTCCCTTTCTATCTCCCCCTCCTCTCTCAATTTTGTTCTGTCCTATCCAATAAAATAGAAAAAACAGCTGCCATGATCAGAAGATATGCAGGGCCAGCGCCGAGCCTCAGTGGTAACCCTGGAGGCAAAGAAAAAATAAATAAAATAAAAAGAGAGATTTTGCCCCCAGTGCCACCCATCCATCCATCTGCATTCACCAGCCCTGTCTTCTTAGAGTTCTGACTCAGTCCAGGCCTCTGAGACTCTAGGTGCCTATCCAGCCCAACACCTGGAGGCATCCGCACTGGGACCCCACGTGGGGACGATTCTGAGCTGTGAAGTGTCCCAGTTTCCTGGTTCAGGGGAAAGCTCCTAAGGCTAGGACACTAGTCAGAAGTCATTACATAAAGCTGAGCCAGCTTCCCCCCCCGCCCCCCCCCGCTTCCAGCTGCTGCAAATTCTACTATAGTCTTTTACCGAGGGGACAGAACTATGCTTGTCAGCTCTCTGCCGAATTCTGCTGAACCAGAAGTCAAGACTGACAAGAAAAAAAGGGGGGCTAGGTCTTTGTGACTGTGGAGGCAGCAGACTTCACTTCCGCTACTCCAACCCCAACAGGACAGAAGCTAGGGCTCTGACCCAGAAAACCCTACAGGCAGTGGAGCAGTGCTACAGGTGTCTCTCCTCCCTACCTTTCCCCTTCCCTTTCCCCCTCTCCCTCTCCCTCTCCCTCTCCCTCTCCCTCTCCCTCTCCCTCTCCTTCTCCCTCTCCTTCTCCCTCTGTGTGTGTCAATCTCTATTTAAAAAAATGGGGGTGGAAAGACCATTCAGAGTGGTAGTCATTGTGCAGGCATCAAATTCCAGCAATAAACCTAGTAGGAAAAAAAAAGAAATATATACATAGGAAAATAATAAATATAATAATGAAAATAGATCATTTATAATATATATTTAAAAGACTCCAAAGTTTCAGGGCTGGATGGTGCTGTACTTGGTTGAGCACACACGTGACAGTGTGCAAGGACCCAGGATCAAACCTCAGGTCCCTCCCTGTAGGAGCAAGCTTTATGAGCGCAGGTGTTTCTGTCTCCCTCTCTAGCTCCACTTCCCCTCTCAATATCCTGTCATACAAAATTAAATTAGATTACATTTTAAAAAGACTTAGAGGGAGTCGGGCTGTAGCGCAGCGGGTTAAGCGCAGGTGGCGCAAAGCACAAGGACCGGCATAAGGATCCCGGTTCGAACCCGGCTCCCCACCTGCAGGGGAGTCGCTTCACAGGCGGTGAAGCAGGTCTGCAGGTGTCTCTCTTTCTCTCCTCTCTGTCTTCCCCTCCTCTCTCCATTTCTCTCTGTCCTATCCAACAACGACAACAACAATAATAACTACAACAATAAAACAACAAGGGCAACAAAAGGGAATAAATAAATAAAATAAATTTTAAAAAAAAAAGATTAAAAAAAAAGACTTAGAAACACACACACACACACACACACACACACACACACACACACACACACACACACACAGTAACCAGAACTTACATGTGTGCGTTTGTGTGTGCTGGAGGTACAGGAGGCTCCCAGAGGAGAAATGCACGTGGCTGTCAAGTCAGAGGAAACTCTGACAGGGGAAAGGGAGAGGCTTCCAGAGAAAAATAGGTCACCTGGCTTTCCTCTCAGAGCCTGGCACAGGGTCCAACACAGAGCTAGGCTCAGTAAGTGCTTGTGGGCAGATGGAGTTAGAGGTCCGCAGAGGTGGTGGCGGCTGACACCCTGGGCGTGGGAGGAAGAAGCCTGGGCTTGTTGAGACACCTTGGGGGGCGGAGTAAGCAGGTGCCTTAGGAAGCCCATTCAAAACAAGCATGGCTTTCCTGTGCCGGCAGCCACAATCACACAGGCCACACCTGTGCTGACGCTTCTAGGCCCAGGAAGCACAAGGACACTATCTCCAGTCCCACCCTACAAAGGTGGGCACACTGCACAGCAGCACCCCAGGGTGATCACCCCACCTGTACGATGCCCCTGCCAGCCCAGTTCTATTTTCTCCCAGCCTATGCTCTGCTCTTTCTGCAAGGGCCCTTCCTCTGTGAGGCCTTCCTCAGAGTCCCCGGCTCCTCCTGGCAGCAACTCAGAGTGGTGGGCCATGGCCCAGTCTCTCTCCCTTCCCCTGCACAGAGCATGAGGGCAAACAGGCAGGTCCCCATGCAAAGAGGGGCGAACTATTCTTCTAGGACTAGTGGAACAAAGTCAGAATGACCAGACAGGCTCTCAAAATGGCAAATGAGACTTGAGATTCCAGCAGCAAAAACGACCCCTTTGAATAGTGCCCACAGTGACGTTATAGGACACTCTAAAAGGCTACCCAGCACCCTTCCAGCCCTTGGCTCACTGGCCCCTTGTACCACAGGCCTTGTCAGACTAGCTGCAGAGAAGTGTGTGCAGGTCATGACTCGTGTTCCAATCTGTGTCAGCTCTGCAGCTTTCTTCTTGCCTTTCACTTAAAAAAAAAAAATTTAATTTATTTATTTATTTTCCCTTTTGTTGCCCTTGTTGTTTAACATTGTTGTGGTTATTGATGTCGTTATTGTTGGATAGGATAGAGAGAAATGGAGAGAGGAGGGGAAGACAGAGAGGAGGAGAGAAAAATAGACACCTGCAGACCTGCTTCACCACTTGTGAAATGACTCCTCTGCAGGTGGGGAGCTGGGGGCTCGAACTGGGATCCTCACGCTGGTCCCTGTGCTTTGCACCACGTGCACTTAACCCACTGCACCACTGCCCGACTCCTGCCTTTCACTTTTTTTTTTTACTGTGATACAAAGAAGTGAATCCAAGACCCCCCACATGCACATTACCATCAACCTCCCTGGGCCAACTTTTTCATTCTTTTTTTCCTTTTCTCCTCTAGGGTTATCGTCTAGGCGGTAACGCAGCAGGTTAAACACACGTGGCAAAGCACAAGGACGGGCTCAAGGATCCCGGTTTGAGCCTCCGGCTCCCCACCTGCAGGGGAGTCGCTTCACAGGCAGTGAAGCAGGTCTGCAGGTGTCTATCTTTCTCTCCCCCTCTCTGTCTTCCCCTCCTCTCTCCATTTCTCTCTGTCTTATCCAACAACAATGACATCAATAACAACAACAATAATAATAACCACAACAACAATAAAAAACAACAAGAGCAACAAAAGGGGGAAAAATAGCCTCCAGGAGCAGTGAATTTGTGGTGCAGGCACTAAGCCCCAGCAATAACCCTGGAGGCAAAAAAAAAAAAAAAAAGAATCAGACTGGGAAAGTCCATCCCTTTGGGGATGCTAGACCCACCGCAAGCAGGAGAGGCCCTCCCTAGGCAATCACCAAAAGCTTCCTCCACTCTCTTGCCTTCCCATGGCTCAGCGTCTGGGCAGCCAGGGGTCAGGAATAACGTCCCAGCCTGACACATTTTCACATGCTGAGAACTTTAAACCCAACTACTCAGGCTTCAAATCTATCAAGATGGATAGTCTCATAAAGAGAGTAAGCTTAAGACCTGAGAAAAAGGAGTAATAATATCAGACTCAAGCAAAAACTACAGATGTCATGGGCCCCTAAGAACATATCTAAAATAGACTTCCTGGCTTTTTTCTGCTCTAAAATTCCTATTCTTATCTGCTCTATTCTTATTTTTTTGTTGATGCTCATTAATTGTTTTTAAAAGATTTTTTTTAATTTATTAATGAGAAAGATAGAAGGAGAGCGAGAACCAGACATCACTCTGGTACATGTGTTGCTGGGGATTGAACTTGGGACATCATGCTTGAGAGTCCAATGCTTTATTCACTGTTCCACCTCCTGGACTATCATTAATCATTTTGTCCTGCTTTCTATCTTACCCACTTTCAGTCACCAAGTTGCAGACACTATCATGACACCATCCTGACTTCCCTGGGCAGACAACCTCACCAGTGTGTCCTTGAACCTCACCTCCCCAGAGCTCTACCCCACTAGGAAAAGATAGAAACAGGCTGGGAGTGAGTGGATCCACCTGTCAACACCCATGTCCAGCAGAGAAACAATTACAGAAGCCAGACCTGCCACCTTCTGGACCCCATAAAGAGTTTTGGTCCATGTTCCCAGAGGGATAAAGAATAGGGAAGCTTCCCATTTCCCCTCAGATGAGGTACTAGACAGGGCTGCCCACTATTACCATTACTATTCAACATAGTGTTGGAAGTTCTTGCCATAGCAGTCAGGCAGGAGCAAGGAATTAAAGGCATACAGATGGGAAGAGAAGAAGTCAAACTCCCTATTTGCAGATGACATGATAGTATACACAGAAAAACCTAAGGAATCCAGCAAGAAGCTTTTGGAAATCATAAGGCAATACAGTAAGGTGTCAGGCTACAAAATTAACATTCTAAAGTCAGTGGCATTCCTCTATGCAAACACTAAGAAGAAGTTAAAATCCAGAAATCAATTCCCTTTACTATAGCAACAAAACCAATAAAATATCTAGGAGTAAACCTAACCAAAGAAGTGAAAGACTTGTATACTGAAAATTATGAGTCACAACTCAAGGAAATTGAAAAAGACACAAAGAGGTGGAAAGATATTCCATGTTCGTGGGTTGGAAGAATTAACATCATCAAAATTAATATACTACCCAGAGCCATCTACAAATTTAATGCTATTCCCATCAAGATCCCAACCACATTTTTTTGGGAAAATAGAAAAAATGCTACAAATGTTGATCTGGAACCAGAAGAGACTTTGAATTGCCAAAACAATCTTGAGAAGAAAGAACAGAACTGGAGGCATCATACTCCAAGCAATTGACCCCAGGTCAGGAGGGACATGTAAGTGGGCAGGGTCTGACAGCCCAGGTAAAGAGGCGAGAAATGTCCGGGGAAGGTGCTAGGGATCAGGGTATTTTGATGTTCCAAAGACCAGAGTGGAGTGCCTGGGTAGGAAAGGTGAGTCTAAATGCAAGAGCCAGTGAGGGAAGGTGCTAGGTCTTAGCTGGCAGCCACAGCACGTTAGTATAAGGCTTCACTGACTATCCGATCCTTCCCAGGGTGCCTGCACTGCAGATGTGGGTTATCAGCAGTGAGCAAGGCAGACAAAGCCACTCAGAGAGTGGAACTCAGTTTACAGCGTAGGAGGTAGGCAAGTATCAAGAAGACAAATAGGTAAGTAAGTCCAACTCACTCGGAGATACTCAGAAGAATAGGAATGAAGGGAACGAGAATGGTGACCCTGGTGAGTCGGCAGGGGGAGCCGAGCCTCTAAAGAGGGGACACTTGGCGAAATTATGCAAACACCCTTGGAGCAGCCGGGCCTAGAGGCAGGGAAAGAGACAAGGAGGGACTTGACCTTGCAGCAGGCAGCAGCCAGCAGACCAAGGTGGATGGAGGGGCAGGGGGGCCTGTAGGGGCTGGGCCACGGGACCACACCCTGCCTGCCTCCTTCCCACACCTTAGCACCTCAACTCAGCACTTGTCTCTATGTCTTTAACTACCTTTCCGGCTTCTGAGACTCTCAAATACTTTGGTTGGTCACAGTCATCGAGAGGTGGAAAAACAAAACAAATGTCCACCAACAGCTGAATAGTCAGCGCATATGATGGGATATTATCCAGCTTTATAAAAGAATGCAGTTCTGACGCATGCCACATAGTATGGGACTTGAAGACATCGTGCTGAATAAGTCAGCAAGACACACAAGATCAGTATATTTACTCCACATGTCTGACTATCTAGAGGAGTCAAATCCATAGCTATGTAAAGCAGAACTGTGCTTTCCACAGGGCTAATTGTTCAGTGGACAAAGAGTTTCATTTCATAAGATGGACGGTGGTGATGCCTGCACAACAAGATGAACAGTCTTAATGCTGGTGCTGTGTACACTTAAAAATGATTTGGGGGGAATCGGGCACTAGCACAGTGGGTTAGGCGCAGGTGGTGCCAAACACAAGAACTGGCATAAGGATCCTGGTTCGAGCCCCCGGCTCCCCACCTGCAGGGGAGTCGCTTCACAGGCGGTGAAGCAGGTCTGCAGGTGTCTGTCTTTCTCTCCCCCTCTCTGTCTTCCCCTCCTCTCTCCATTTCTCTCTGTCCTATCCAACAATGGCATCAATAACAACAACAATAGTAACTGCAACAATAAAAAACAAGGGCAACAAAAGGGAATGCATAAATAAATAAATATTTTAAAAAATGATTTTAAGGGGCAGGGTGGCGGTACACCTGGTTGAGCGCACACGTTGCCTTGCTCAAGGACCCAGGTTCTAGCCCTCGCTTCACATCTGCAGGAGGGAAGCTTCATGAGTGGCGAAGCAGGCCTGTAGGCTTCTTTCTCTCTATCCCTCTGCATTTCTATCCTATTATGTGAAGTAGAAAGGGGGAGAAGGAAAAGGGGAAACTGGCTGCCGGCAGTGGTGGATTCAGTGTCGGCACTGAGCTCCAGTGATAACAGCTGGTGACCAAAACAAAGAGGCCTCTCAGAAGGCTAGAAGGGGACCCCATATGACCCTGCCATTCCTCTCCTGGGGATAGAGCCTAAGGGACCAGACACACTCATCCAAAAAGATCTGTGCATACTTATGTTCCTAGCAGCACAATCTGTAATAGCCAAAACCTGGAAGCAACCCAGGTGTCCAACAACAGATGAGTGGCTGAGTAAGTTGTGGTCTATATACACAATGGAATACTACTCAGCTATTCAAAATGGTGGTTTTACCATTTTCAGCCCATCTTGGATGGGGCTTGAAGAAATCATGTTAAGTGAGATAAGTCAGAAACAGAAGGATGAATGTGGGATGATCTCACTCACAGGCAGAAGTTGAAAAACAAGATGAGAAGAGAAAACACTAAGCCGAACTTGGACTGGAGTTGGTGTACTGCACCAAAGTCAAAGACTCTGGGATGCGTGTGTGTGGTGGGGGGAGGGGTCAGGTCCTGGAACATGATGGCAGAGGAGGACCTAGTGGGGGTTGAGTTGTTATGTGGAAAATTTGGAAATGTTATGCATATACAAACTTTTGTATTTACTGTCAACTGTAAAACATTAATCCCCCAATAAAGAAATTAAAAAACAGAAAGAGGCCCAGGAAGACGCAGTGGTTAGAGCACTGGATTTATAATCCTTGGCATATCAGAGTGATGCTCTAGTTCTCTCTTCTCCCCCCCCACCCCCCTTGTAGGATCTTTTCCTAAAGATTTTTTAAGAGAGGGTGCAAGAGATAGTTCACCCAGTAGAATGCAAACAGAAAGGGAAGCTCGAAGCAGGATTCGACTGAGTGTGGAGTAGGGCACCAAAGGAGAAATCTCTGGGTTGAGTGTGAGGGAGGATGATCGGCTTCACTAGGGCGGGGATGGGGGAGGATGGGATGGGACAGTCTTTTGGTGGTGGGAATGGTGTTTATGTACACTCCTATTAACTTGTAGTCATATAAATCACTAATTAACACGAGAAATTTTTTAAAAGAATGCAAACTTTGCTATGTGCCAGGACCTGCATGGCAGAAGCTTCACAAGATGACTGTTAGAATGTTTATCCTCTCTCTGTCTCTCTCCCTCTCTGTCTCTCTCCCTCTAGCTAAAAAAAAAAAAAAAATGGTCACTGGGAATAATGGAGCCACACAAACACCTAGTCTATGTGAGAGAAAGAAAGAGAGAGAGAAGGAAGGAGTAAAATCTAACTAAAGGAGGAGGAGGAAGAGGAGAAAGAAGAGGAGGAAGAGGAGAAGGAGGAGGAGAAGTAGTGAATGGACAGGGGGTCCTTGGCTCTTCCCACATCCCACTGACATCCAGTGACAATCCTGGTGGCAAAAAAGAAGTCACAGAGGCAAGTCATTTCTTATGAGAGCTCAGATCAAAGGCTCCGAGAACAGAGCAGAACAGGAAAGCAGCAGACAAATACCCGTGCCCCCACAACGGTGCCCAGGTTGGCTCTGCTCTAGGAGCAGACATCATGCACGACACCATGGTCCTAACCCCCGCCATGGGTCTGGGAGGCCAGGCCCAGCCGCTCAGTGAGAAGCAGGGATGGAGTGGCCAAGTGGGTCAGAAGAGCCTGCTGGCTGAGCACATGATTCCAGAAGTGATTCGTTCTACCAGCAAATCTGTCACCCTCTGTGGGAGCTGCGTGGGCTGTCAGCGTCTTCTGTGCTGTGCCCCTGACTCACAGCACACCTCTTCTTTCACTCTGTGCAAGAGAACAATCTGTCACTGAAGAAAGAGAAGAGAGTAGGCCACACCAGTGTAAGGGCGGGGTAGCAAGGAAACTGGTTGCTTCCTAGCACACACAAGACCCTTCACATCCACCACTTGAGATAACCTTCACAACAGCTCTGCGGTGGAGGTCCAGATGAGGAAGCCAAGATACAGAGAGCAGACTGTGCAGCTAAGGCAAAACCGTCAGGGCTCTCTTGCCCCGGCCTGTGCCTTTTCTCTTCTTGCCTGCTCTGATGATTCCTCCAGACTCAAGCCACTGCCGCCTGCTTTCAGAGTTAATGCCGTCTGAATGAGTTGTCTTGTTGTCCCAGGGACAAAGAAGCAAACACTAGGGCACAGCAGGCCAAGAGAAGCATGAAGAGACCATCCCTGTAGTGGATGCTCCTCTTTGTGACACGCAAGGGACAAACTCAAGGTGCACCATGGAAAGGACCTAAGGAAATGAATTGGACAACTCTGGGAAAGGAGGGAAAGGAACAGGGTTAAGGGACACTGGGGTCCCGGTGTGTCCCCTAGCCACTAATCAAGGGGAGATGAGAATCTACTGCCTATGTGTTAAAGTCTATATTGTAAAACATTAAGAAGGAGAGGGAGAGGGAAAGGGAGGGGGGAGAGGGAGAGAGAGAGAGAGAGAAGGAAGGAGTAAAATCCAACTAAAAGAGGGGGGGGAGGTGGTGAATAGACAAGGGCCCTTGGTTCTTCCCATGTCCCTCTGCATCCCCCACAAAGTGGCTCAGTATAGGAATCTCAAGTTGGGAAGCTTTCCGGAAACAGGGTCCACTTCCTTATAGCTTTATGTGGTGAGGTCTGTGTCTGAAAGGCAGGGCCAGTCATGATGAGCTCATGGAACACCAAGTTCTCCAGCCTCCCTTATAGCTCAGTCGCAGAGAACAGAACTGGGACCACGCAAAGGAGACAGATGGAATACTCTCTATTTCAGCCAAATGCTGTGACTCATTTTAAAAAAAAAATCCCACAGTTTTCATAAATCTAATAACTACCTCCTATTGAAAACTAAAATAATAAATTCTTCAGAAGAAAACTATGCTACTGATTTATACAAAAAACTGGAAGACTGTTTTGGTATCATTCTGAGACTGGATATAAACCAGGCTAGATTGAGACCCAGTCTTCACTCAGAAAAAGATGCCACAAGCAACTCGGGGCAAAAGACAGCTCTGAGAAGAGTCTCCCATGAGCCCTGGGCCTGGGTGCCAGCTCTGGACTAGGCTTCCCTTTCGGACATGTCTGGCCAAGATGCAGGCCACAGGGTGGCTCAGGCGAAGGTGCTATGTTGTGCCCGTAAACTGTGCTGGCTCTGCGCTCTTCCAAGACTCACACATCTCACAGGGCCTTGGACACTGCTATACCCAGAAGTGCAAGCAAATATCTCTCTAACTTCTGCAGAAACTGTGTGTGTGTGTGTGGGGGGGGGGTTGAAGTTTTTGTTTCTGCTTGTTTGTCTGAGTGACTGAATGTGGCACTGGGGCGTCATGTATGGCAATACTACTTCATAATGACATTCCCTGGGTCTGTGCTCTTACTCAGTTTTTTCTCTTTTTTTGAGAGAAAGAAAGAGAAGACAAGAGAGATGGACACACAGAGAGGAGAGACACCTTGGAGTGCTATCCATGGTGTTCTTCTGTGGTGCTGGGACTCCAACCAGGGCTGGTGCAGAAAAGGCACTTGCTCTCCGGCCCCACTCCTTGGGGCAGGCTACGGTGCCGCCCAGGCACTTCCGGTGACTGCTGACTGCACCGGGGTTTCCTCCCTCCAATTCTCCTGGCTGTTTCCAGGCTGCCCTCCCCATGGATTCTTTCCCTGGAGCCCAGGATCCTCTCTCTTGCGAGGCACTTCTTTAATGCTAAGTATCTGTAGGAGTGAAGGACAAAGAAGTGGGGCTTCTTGACCTGCCCTTAGCAAGATCTGAAGATGAGTCTCCATCTATTCCTTCTTCTTTTATTTGGATAGGTCAGAGGGAGAGAAATTGAGAGAGGAGGGGAAGACAGACAGGGGAGAGAAAGACAGACACCTGCAGACCTGCTTCATTGCTTGCAAAGTGAACCCTGCAGGTGGAGAGCCGGGGGCTTGAACCGGGATTCTTGTGCCGGTCCTTGCGCTTTGTGCCACGTACGTTTAACCCGCTGCGGTACCGCCTGACTCCCTCTATTCCTTCTGCATTCCATTCATCTGCTCTTCGATGTTCCACAGCCAAAGATGAGGGTATGAACTGTGGCAACAACCCACATTCACCCCGAGGTTCCAGGTGCACCATGTCTGTCACAGGGAGCCGTCAGTCTTCCCCAGACTGTCTCTCCTCAGCCTCTCTCCTCACCTCCCCACTCAGCCTGATGTGTCCTCCACCCAGCCCTCCCTTCCCACCAGGCCGGACTCCTCGTAGCTCCTGCACACTCCCACTGATGCCTCCACAGTCCTCCTTTCCTGGAGCCCCACTCCCCGCACTCTCCTGCGCGCCCCTGCCGTGGTGCCGCCCCGAGGCCTGGTTACCCGAGGCCTGGGCTCAGGTCCTCCTCTGGGTTGTTCTTTCTCCTCCTCCTCCTCCTCCTGAACTAGCACAGCTGTTGTTGCCTTCATCCATCCGTCATTCTGTCACGCCCACCCACTCATATGTCGCACCCAAGTTACTCGGTGTGCTTCTCGCTTCCTGTCCAGATTCCTCCTAGTCCCCAGGAGCAGGCCGGGGCGGAAGCACAGAGCAGGCGTCCCTCGGTGATTAGATGGGGAAGTAAATGCAAGTTCTCTTCTGGGCAGACACTGAAGAGGAGAATCGGTGTTACCTGCTCCCCAAGATTCTTAGGTCAATTTCCCCCTTTTTTTATATAGTCTCAGGTAGAAAGAGGGAGGATTAGTTTAAAATTTTTTTTAGATGGAAGGAGAGACACCATAACACTACTCCACAGTGGGCTTCCTCTTGATGCTGTCCATGGTGCCATGACTTGAATACAGGCCCTTGCACTTGCTCAGGCATATGCTTTATTGGGTAAGCTATTTCCTGGTCCCTTTGGTTCAAGTCTCAGATCCAAAGCACAGAGTAAAGATGAATTAATGAGGAAGAACAATGTCTGTCTTCATGTCAAGAAATAAGTGTATACAGCTTTGTTTTGTTTTGTTTTTTTAACTTGGAGAAGAATATGAGTAGTGTGATGAGGAGATTGGTAAACCACCCCAACAACCAACCACTTCACTGGAAAAACTTATAAATATAACAACCACTAGGGAGCCGGGCCATGGCACACTTGGTTAAGCACACATAGTATGAAGCGCAAGGACCCGCTCAAGGATCCAGTTCGAGCCCCTGGCTCCTCACCTGCAGGGGCGTCACTTCACAGGCAGTGAAGCAGGCCTGCAGGTTTCTATTTTTCTCTCCCCCTCTCAGTTTCTCTTTGTCCTATGCAATAAAAATGGCCTCCAGGAGCAGTGGATTCACAGTGCAGGCATCGAGCCCCAGTGATAATCCTGGAGGCAAAAAATAATAATAAATAAAAAATAAAATAACGACCACTAAAAGTCTCTGGCAATTGGGTCTGGGAGGTGACACAGTGGGTAAATGGATGCCTTATCTTGCATGACACCCTGAGCTCAAGCCCTAGCATCACCTGACAGCACATGAGCGGCATGTCCCATGGTTGGCGAAGCAGTACTGTGGTACCTCTTCTCTCTCTGCTTGTCTTTCTTTCTTTGTTAATTCTTATTTATAAAAAGAAAACACTGACAAAAACCATAGGATAAGAGGGGTACAACTCTACACAATTCCCACCACCAGAACCCCATATCCCATCCCCTCCCCTGATAGCTTTCCTATTCTTTAACCCTCTGGTAATATGGACCCAGAGTCATTGTGGGGTGCAGAAGGTGGAAGGTCTGGCTTCTGTAATTGCTTCCCCACTGAACATGGGTGTTGGCAGGTCGATCCATACTCCCAGCCTGTCTCTCTCTTTCCCTAGTGGGGAAGGGCTCTGGGGAAGCAGAGCTCCAGGACACATTGGTGGGGTCGTCTGTCTAGGGAAATCATTGACAACATGATCCTGTTTGTCTTTCTGTCCTCAACCTCTCAATCTCTCTCTCTCTCTCTCTCCTTTTCTCAAACAATACAGAATGAAAAATAGGGGTGGAGAGACTGTTTAGTGATTCCTCATATCCCTCTTATAATTCAGAAAATATTGAGTATGAACTTAACAAAAATATGTATAGACTCTTTATGTTGAAAATCACAAAATGCTAGTAACCAACCAAAGAAGATGAACTTAAAAGAAAAGTCAAACCATGTTCATGAACAGGACACTTGGCCTAGAAAAAGATGGCAATTCTCCTCAGAGTGGCCTCCAGTTCCATGAACTGCTGCATGAACCCCTGTAGGGTTACTAACAACACATGCAAATTTTATGTGGGAAAGCATGGGTTCGAGGTCACTGAAATAACCTTGTCAAAGAAGAGCAGAGTGGGGAAATAATTCTACCCAATATCAAGACATGCTATACAGCTATAGGAATCAAAACCATGTGATATTAACAGAATGACAGTACATACATCAATAAAACTGAACAGAAAGCTCAGAAAAGAGCCCCATATGTGTGCTAAACTGATATTTTTTTCACAAAGGGACAAAAATAGTGCAGTGGACTAAGGATGGTCATGTCAATAACTACTGATGAAACAACTGGACATCTTTATTTAGGATTCATTTTATTTATTTATGATTAGAGAGAAGGGAAGGGGTGGGAGGGGGAAGAGAGAGGAAGGGAGGGGAGAGGACAGGAGGAGCCCAGAACCATGCTTAGCTCTGGGGAAAAGTAAGGGAGCACCAGGGATTGACCTTGTGACTTTGGGGACTCAAGCATGCAAGCTGGTGCTCTGACAGGATGAGCTGTCTAGCCAGCCCTGCACATCTTTGATTAAAAAAAAAAAATCTTGTCCTAAATCTTATAATTTACACAAAAATCAATTCCAGATATATAATAAGCTTAAGTGTTAGGAACATCTTTAGGATCTAGGTAAGGCAAAGGGCTCTTAGACTCAATACTAAAAGTATGATACACCACAGGGAAAGAAATTAACTGGACTTTGCCAGATTTAACAAGCTTGTCTTTGTTAATGTGCATGTGAAGAAAATGAAGAGAAATGCCACAGATTATGAGAAAGTACATGAAACCACATATTGAGTAAAAGATTAGTATCTAGAATATATAAAGAACCCTCAAAACTCAAGGGAAAAATGTAATTAGAAAATGGGCAAAAACTATGAACAGCACAACAAAAGAAAATGCCACCCAAAGACACCTCCCAATGAATGGGAGAAGACCTTTACATGCCATACATCAGACAAGAGGTCAGACAAGAGGCTAATAACCAGAAAATATAAAGAGCTCACCAAACTCAGCAACAAGAAAACAAATGACCCCATCCAAAAATGGGGAGAAGATACGAACAAAATATTCACTACAGAAGAGATGCAAAAGGCCACCAAACACATGAAAAAAATGCTCCAAGTCTCCGATTGTCAGAGAAATGCAAATCAAGACAACAATGAGATATCACTTCACTCCTTTCTGATGTATGAGAATGTCATACATCAGAAAAGGGAACAGCAATAAATGCTGGAGAGGGTGTGGAGTCAAAGGAACCCTCCTGCACTGCTGGTGGGAATGTCAATTAGTCCAACCTCTGTGGAGAACAGTCTGGAGAACTCTCAGAAGGCTAGAAATGGACCTACCCTATGACCCTGCAATTCCTCTCCTGGGGATATATTCCAATGAACCAAATACACCCATCCAAAAAAGATCTGTGTATGCCTATGTTCATAGCAGCACAATTTGTAATAGCCAAAACCTGGAAGCAACCCAGGTGTCCAACAACAGATGAGTGGCTGAACAAGTTGTGGTCTAGATACACAATGGAATACTACTCAGGTATTAAAAATGGTGACTCCACCTTCTTCACCCCATCTTGGATGGAGCTCGAAGAAATCATGTTAAGGGGGCCAGGTGGTGGTGCATCTGGTTAAGTGCTCATGTTACAGTGCACAAGGACCCAGGTTCAAGCCCCTGGCCCCCAACTGCAGGGGGAAAGCTTCACAAGTGGTGAAGCAGGGCTGCAGATGTCTCTCTTTTTCCCTCTCTATCTCCCCAACTCTCAATTTCTGTCTCTATCAAACAAATGAATGAATGAATAGAAAAAGAGAGACTATTTTTTAAAAAAGAAATCATGCTAAGTGAGAAAAGTCAAAAACAGAAGGATGAATATGGGATGATCTCACTCATAGAAGTTGAAAACCGGGAGTCAGGTGGTAGCGCAGCGGGTTAAGCACATGTGGCGCAAAGCACAAGGACCGGCGTAAGGATCCCAGTTCAAGCCCCCGGCTCCCCACCGGCAGGGGAGTCGCTTCACAGGCGGTGAAGCAGGTCTGCAGGTGTCTATCTTTCTCTCCCCCTCTCTGTCTTCCCCTCCTCTCTCCATTTCTCTCTGTCCTATCCAACAACGACATCAATAACAATAATAACTACAACAATAAAACGAGGGCAACAAAAAGGAAATAAATAAAGAAAAAAAAAAGAAGTTGAAAACCAAGATCAGAAGGGAAAGCACTCAGCAGAACGTGGACTGGAGTTGGTGTACTGCACCAAAATAAAAGACTCTGGGGTGGGGGGAGGGTGCAGGTCCTGGAACATGATGGCAGAGGAGGGCCTAGTGGGGGTTGAGCTGTTATATGGAAACTGGGAAATATTATGCATGCACAGACTATTGTGTTTTGCTGTCAAGTATAAACTATTAATCCCCCAATAAAGAAATTTTAAAAAGATATGAACAGACATTATACCAAAGAAAATATGCAAATGTTAAGTAAATATGAGAAATAATATTCAACATCTTTAGCTACTAGGAAAATGCAAATTAAATCCACAATGAGACAGCATTACAGATCTGTCAAAATAACTAAACTAAAATGGGATTAATAATGTCATACTAACAATATGGTCATATTCTACACAGATGCAAATATACTGGATTATCCAGCATTACTGAGAGAATATAGTCTACAGCCACAGCACCCTGAACATGCCTGGTCTCATCTGATGGAAATATAAGCGGTGTGGCCTGGGAGGCGGCACAGTGGCTAGCGTATTGCACCCGCAAGTATGAGAGCCCAAGTTCAATCCCACCATTACAAGGACTAAAGTGATGCTCTGGTTCTCATCTCATCTGATCTTATCTCATCTTATTAACAAACAAATGGATCTTTTTCAAAAAGAGGTAGAAATGGTATAGGCAACTCAGAAAAAACACTTTAGGGTAGCAAAATAGCTCACTTGGCTAGAGTGCCAGCTTTGCCGTGCATCTGAGCCAGGTTCCAGTCTGTCCCCATGGCAATGGAGGGAGAGAGTTTTGGTGCTGTGGTGTCTCTCCCTCTCTCCTTCTATCTCTGCCTTTGTCTATCTGAAAAAGTCAGCCTGGATCTGTTGAACCCCAGTGACAACAACAACAAGAAAACAGCTTAGGGAGTCGGGCGGTGGCGCAGTGGGTTAAGTGCAGGTGGCGCAAAGCGCAAGGGCCGGCTTAAGGATCTCGGTTTGAGCCCCCGGCTCCCCACCTGCAGGGGAGTCGCTTCACAGGTGGTGAAGCAGGTCTGCAGGTGTCTGTCTTTCTCTCCCTCTCTGTCTTCCCAACCTCTCTCCATTTCTCTCTGTCCTATCTAACAACAAGGACATCAATAACAACAATAATAACTACAACAATAATGAAAAACAACAAGGGCAACAAAAGGGAAAATTTAAAAAAATTTAAAAAAAAAAGAAAACAGCTTATCAGTGTAGCAGGCAGAAATATCAAAAGGGCTAGCAATTGCAGTCCTGTGGTGCGTCCACCCAAACTGATGATGTATGCTCACACAAAACCCTGCGGGGCCAGGTGGGCTGCACATTACAAACCCTGTACACGACCTTCTTAAAAAGTTTTATTTGTAATATACCTAAACTGGGGGTCATTCCAGACGTCCTCCAAGAGTGGATGAAGGAACAAACGGAATGTTACGGTCTGTACAAACCACAACACTCAGTAACAAAAGGGTTTCTGTGTTGTCAGACACAGCATGGATGAAACATGCTGAGTGGGAAAAGTCAACTGCAAAAGGTCACATCCTACACAATTTCACTTATGTAACTTTTAAAAAAAAATTCCCCCTTTTGTTGCCCTTTTTTATTGTTGTTGTAGTTATTATTGTTGTTATTGATGTCGTTGTTCGATAGGACAGAGAGAAATGGAGAGAGGAGGGGAAGACAGAGAGGGGGAGAGAAAGACAGACACCTGCAGACCTGCTTCACCGCCTGTGAAGTGACTCCCCTGCAGGTGGGGAGCCGGGGGCTCGAACCAGGATCCTTACACTGAACCGTGCGCTTAGCACCACGTGCGCTTAACCCATTGCACTACCGCCCGACTCCCATAACTTTTTTCTCTTTTTCTGCCACTAGGTTTGTTTGTTTGTTTTGCCTCCAGGGTTATTGCTGGGGCTCGGTGCCTGCACTACGAATTCACTGCTCCTGGAGGCCATCTTGCCCTTTTGTTGCCCTTGTTGTTGTTATTGTTACTCTTATTGTTGTTATTGCTGTCATTGTTGTTGGATAGGACAGAGAGAAATGGAGAGAGGAGGGGAAGACAGAGGGGGAGGCACCTGCAGACCTGCTTCACCGCTTATGAAGCAACTCCCCTGCAGGTGGGAAGCAGAAGGTGGCACAAAGCACAAGGACCGGCGTAAGGATCCCAGTTCGAGCCCCCGGCTCCCCACCTGCAGGGATGTCACTTCACAGGCGGTGAAGCAGGTCTGCAGGTGTCTATCTTTCTGTCTGTCTTCCTCTCCTCTCTCCATTTCTCTCTGTCCTAGCCAACAACAATGACATCAACAACAACAATAATAACTACAAAAGTAAAAAAAAAAATAAGGGCAACAAAAGGGAATAAATAGATAAATAAATAAATAAAATTAAAACAAAAACTGGGGCTGGGTGGTGGTGCACCTTACTGAGCACACAGGTTCAAGCCCCTGGTCCCCACCTGCAGGTAGAAAGCTTTGCAAGTGGTGAAGCAGGGCTGCAGGTGTCTGTCACTCCCCCTCACTATTTCCCCCTTCCCTCTCAATTTCTGGCTGTCTCTATCCAATAAATAAATAAAGATAAAAAATAATAAAAAACCACCTACACCCATGAGATGACCTACATCAATGAAACAGAAAACAAATGTTGGTGTGAAGAAAGAAAGGAACTCTGGGGCCAGGTGGCACACACCCAACTGAATGCACACACGACCATGCTCAAGGACCTAGATGGGTTCAAGGCCCAGCTCCCCACCTGCAGAGAGGACGCTTCATGAGCGGTGAAGCAGGTCTGCAGGTGTCTATCTTCCTCTCTCCCTCTTTACCTCTGCCTCCCCCTCTCAATTTCTCTCTGTCCTATCCAATAAAATCAAAAGAAAAGGGAAAAGAAGAAACCACATGCCCGCTGGGAGCGGTGGATTTGTCGTGTCGGCACCGACCCTGGTAACAATAAAAAGAAAGAAGTATGGATAGATACCCAACAGAATAGTACCATGCAGTTTAAAAGATGATATTGTGTCATTTGGGACAAAATAGATTGAACTAGAGGTGGCTATGCTAATTGAATAAGAGATGAAAGACAACTACAGACGGGTTCACTGATCTGCAGATATAACTAAAGCAAATGAAGTTAAAAATATATATAAATATACTGCACCAAAGTCAAAGACTCTGGGATAGGGGAGGGTCAGGTCCTGGAACAGGAGGGCAGTGGAGGACCTGGTGGGGGCTGTATTGTTATATGGAAATGTTACTCGTGTACAAACTACTGCATTTCACTGTCGACTGTAAACCATGAATCCCCCAATAAAGAAATTTTAAAAATATATAAGCAAACTCTCTCTCTCTCTCTCTCTTGTTGTTGTTGTTGTTGTTATTACTGGGACTTTATTGCTCTGAGCCAACTTTTTCAGATAGAGACAGAGACTGGGCAGGGAAGCGGCACGCCCACTTAAGTGTGCGTGTTACCACGCACAGGGACTCTGGTTCAAGCCCCCAGTCCCCACCTGCGGTGGGGGGGGGTATTTTCACAATTGGTGAAGCACTACTGTAGATGTCTCTCTCATCCTCTCTATCTCCCTTTCCCCTCTTGAATTTTGTCTCTAACCAATAAGTAAATATTAAAAAGCACCTCATTTGGGTATTTATACTAAAGAAACAAACACCTTAGGGTAGGAGTAGATAGCATAATGGTGATGCAAAGAGACTCTCATGCCTGAGGCTCTTAAGTCCCAGGTTCAATTCCGCACAGCACCATAAGCCAGAGCTGAGCAGTGCTCCAGTAAAACAGAAAAGGTAAGAAAAAGAGAATACCCATCCGAAGAGATCTGTGTGCACCTATATCCATAGCAGCCCGAACTTGGACGTGGCTCAGGTGCCCAACAACAGCCAAGTGTCTCAGAAAGCTGTGGGCTATATGCACAATGGAATACTGCTCAGCTGTTAAGAACGGTGAAGTCACCTGTTTCACCTCCGCCTGGATGGAGCTTGAAGGAATCGTGTTGAGATAAGCCAGAAACAGAAGGATGCATATGGCATGGCCTCACTCATGGGCAGAACTAAAGAAACAAGAACAGAAGGGCTCGACACAAAGTAGAGCTTAGATTACTGGTGTCGTGCACCAAAGCAAAGGCTCTGGGAAGGAGGGCCTGGTCCATGAGGATGGACCTAATTTCCTCTTCCTGTGACAAAACAGAAATCATGGATGCTGGAGAATACACTGGCACTGGGAACCCCAAAAGACCGAGGTAGAGCAAAGTGGGGTGTGTTTAGGCCTCTGTGGAACCTAATGTGAAAACAACGTGAGCTGTATCGTCTGCCATGGAAGAGCAACAAAGCCCAGTCTGAATCGCTGGAGCTGCCCCAGGCAGCCTCCCTCACTGAGAAACAGCTTCCAGAATGACGGCGCCACACAGAACACCCTAAGAGATTGCCCAGAGACTGCCCAAACACCCTGGAGCCCCACAAGAAGAGCATGCTGGAAACGGGAACCACAGTGTGACTGTCACTAGGACAGCACTTCAACCCAAAAGCTAGAAGGCCCTTGGCTGGAACACATGCAGCCCGCCACCACTCTCATCAGCATCAGGGCGTTAGCATGGCTCTGCCCTCCAGTCTGTGCTGGGGTCCACTTCAAAAGGCAGGAGCGGAGCAAGCAAAATAGCTCGCCTGGACAGTGTGCCTGCTTTTCCATGGGGGCAACCTAGGTTTGGGCCTGGCCTCTACCACGTGGGAGAGTGTTGTATGCTTTACATTGGGTTGTTCTAGTTCTCCCCCGCCAAGAGAATTGGATCAGTCCTGTTAGTTTCGCGGGCTGCTTGGCCCCGCCCCTGGGAACCACGAGAGAGGGTTTCAGAGTTCCAGAGTTCGGGAGTTCCAGAGTTGCAGAGTTCAAGAGTGCTTGCGCTGCCGCAAAGAGACAGCAGAGTTCTGTTTGGTGATTAGTTTGGTTTAGTTTATGAATCGTTGTTCCTGAATAAAGAAATACAGCTTCCCTGCCCAGCCGTATGTCTCTGGTCGTCTCTGTTACCCACCCGTGAAGCTAGCCCGGCCAGCTGGAGCCTCCGAATTTTAACAACAGGAGAGGCTTCAGTGCTGTGGTGTCTTTGCCACTCTGCTGTGCAAAGAGCCAGGGTTAAGTCACCAGTTCCCACCCGCAGGGAGAAGCTTCACGAACAGTAGAGCAGTACTGAAGGGGTCACTAGCTCTCTCTCCTCCCTCTCTCTATTCTCCTCAGTCTCTACAGAAGAAAAAAAGAGATAAAGATAAAGAGAGAAGAGCGGGGGGTGGCTAGCATAATGGTTAATGCAAAGAAATTCTCATGCCTGAGGCTTCCAGGTTCAATCCAAGCACCACCATAAACCAGAGCTGATAAATGCTCTGGGAAAAAAAAAAAAAAAAAAAAGAGGGGGCAGGTGGTAGCACACCTGGTTGAGCACACATTACAGTGCGCAAGGACCGGGGTTCGAGCCCCTGGTCCCCACCTGCAGAGGGAAAGCTTTGCAAGTGGTGAAGCAGTGTAGACACCTGCACCCCCTTTCTCTTGATTTCTGGATGTCTCTATCAAATAAAGATAATTTAAAAATTAGAAAAAGGGGGGGGCTCAAGGGACTGGCACAAGGATCCCAGTCTGAGCCCCAGACTCCCCACTAGCGGGGGGGGGGGCACTTCTCAAGAAGTGAAGGTCTACAAGTGTCTTTCTCTTCCCCTTTCTGTCTTCCCCTTCTCTCTCGATTTCTCTCTGTCGTATCCAGCAACAACAACAACAACAATAACAGCAACAACAATGGAAAAAAGATGGCCTCCAGGAGCAGTGGATTCTTAGTGCAGGCACCAAGCCCCAGCGATACCCCTGGAGGAAAGAAAGAGGGAAAAAGGAGGGAGGGAGAAAGGGACGGAGAGAGAGACACAGAGAGAAGAAAATTGGTCCCATTGGGGCCAGGTAGTGCACCTGGTTGAGTGCACATGTCACGGTGTGCAAGTACCTGGGTTCGAGCCCCTGGCACCCACCTGAAGGGGGAAAGCTTCACAAGCGGTGAAGCAGGACTGCAGGTGTCTCTGAGGTCTCTCTCTCTCTCTCTCTCTCTCTCTCTTACCCCCTTCCCTCTCAATTTCTGGCTGTCTCTATCCAAATAAATAAATAAAGATAATTTTAAAAAATTAAAACAGGGCAACAAAAAGGAATACATAAAAATTTTTAAAAAGAAAAAGAAAATTGGCCCCCAGGAGTGGTAGTTTCATCATACAGGCACTAAGCCAAAAGCAAAGACCACCAAGCTTGATTTTTAAAAACCCACCCATATGCTATCAATAAGATACACATTTTCTATTTGAAGACATAAATATGTTGAAAGATTTTAAAGTGAAAAAGATTACTATGCAAACAGCAACCATAAGAGAGCTGGAGTGACAATACTACTTGGACAAAAAAAACTTTAGAAGAAAAAATTGCTACAAAGATAAAGGCTGATAAAATAGTCCATCCAGTAGCAAGATTTAGATTATATATGATTGTTATAGGTATGCCAATCATATATAATCGTAAAGAATATAGATATATGATCATATACAATTATAAAAACACATAAGTAGAAATATATTTTAAAAAACAGTCCTAAAATAATGAAGCAAAAACTGAATGAACTAAAGAAATAAAGACAACTCAACAATAATTTGAAACTTGAACACCTTGCTAATGGTTAGAACAATTAGAAGATCAGGGAGTCAGGCGGTAGCACAGCAGGTTAAGCACACATGGCGCAAAGCCCAAGGACAGGTGTAAGAACTGCAGTTTAAGCCTCTGGCTCCCCACCTGCAGGGGAGTCACTTCACAGGCGTTGAAGCAGGTCTGCAGGTGTTTATCTTTCTCTCCCCCTCTCTAGCCTCCCCTCCTCTTTCCATTTCATGTCCTATCCAACAGCGACGACATAATAATAACTACAACAATAAAACAAGGGCAATAAAAGGGAATAAAATAAATTTTAAAAATTTTTAAAAAGAAGACAAACTCAATAATAGGGAAGTACAATGAAAGAAATAACAAAGATTAGAGCAGAAGTAAATGAATAAAAATATATGTGGAGGGGAGTTAGGCGGTAACGCAGTGGGTTAAGCAGGTGGCGCAAAGCACAAGGACCAGCATAAGGATCCTGGTTCGAACCCCCGGGTCACCCCCTGCAGGGGAGTCGCTTCACAGGCGGCGAAGCAGGTCTGCAGGTGTCTATCTTTCTCTCCCCCTCTCTGTCTTCCCCTCCTCTCTCCATTTCTCTCTCTGTCCTATCCAACAACATCAATCATAACTACAACCATAAAACAACAAGGGCAACAAAAGGGAATAAAAAATAAATATTTTAAAAATATATATGTGGAAACAATAGAGAAAAATCAATGAAACCAAAAATCGGTTCTTTGAAAAGATCGACAAACTTTTTTTATTTTTATGAAGATAAAGACTCAAACAGCTAATATTAGAAGTGAGAGAACACTGGTTTTAAATACATAAAAAGGATTATAAAAGACTACTTTGAATAATCATACTGAATTGTTCCTTAGGCAACGTAGATGAAATGGCCAAATTCCAAGATGCAATTGACCAAAACAAATTCAGGAAGAAATTTTAAAATCTGAATAGACCTATAACAAGAGACTGAATTAGTAACTTTAGAAGTACCACAAAGGAAAGCACATAGGACCAGATGGCTTCCTTGGTGAATTCTACTAAAAATTGAAAAGGAATTCATAAACATACACTCTCAGAAAGAGTTATAACAAAACAAAAAATAAATAGCATACACTATAAGAAAAAATAAAATACCAATCATCTTTATGACTATAGATGTAAAATACCAACAAACTAAATTCAGTAGCATCTTAGAAGTACTATGACCCACATAGTCAACGACTGCCACCTCTCCAGATTCAAAGGAGGTCTCGAAACTTTACATCAGGCTCAACCTGACGCTGTTAACTGGCTACAGAAGAAGGGCAAACGCTAGAAGAAGAAGTACAGGGGCAGGGTAGATACTGTAATGGTTATGCAAGGGAATTCTCTGAAGTCCCAGGTTCAATCCCTCACACCACCATAAATTAGAGTTGAGCAGTGCTTTGGTAAAAAAAAAAAAAAAAAAAAAAGAAAGAAAGAAAGAAAAAGAACAAAGAAAGAAAGAAAGAAAAAGGTACAGCTCATGATCAAGTGAGATTTATTCCCAGAATACAAGGGTGGTTGACATCTGAAAACCAACATAATAAATCCTGTATCATTAGAATGAAGGAAAAACCATCTGATCATCTCAACTGATATAAAATATCTGACATAATAAATACTGTATAATTAGAATGAAAGAAAAACCATCTGATCACCTCAAATGATATAAAATATCTGACATAATAAATACTGTATCATTAGAATGAAGGAAAAACCATCTGACCATCTTAACTGATATAAAATATCACACATTCAATCGTGTCCTTTCACGATAAAAACTGCCTTAGTAATACACTAGGAATCAAAAAGAATTCCTCAACACGATAGATCCTGTTTCTGAAATAAGCACAGCTAATCTCATTCTTAATGATGACAGACTAGAAACTTCCATCTAAGATTAAAAGTGAGACATGAATCTCCATTTTCACCATGGCAGTTTTTACAGTGCTGGACATCCTAGGCAGAATAATTAGGCAACACAAAGAAACAAAGCATAGACTATAAGGAAAGAGGTAGATTATCTCTATTTGTTGACATGATTTAAAAAAAAAAAACATTTGTAAAGATTTTTTCATTTTTTATATTTATTTCCCTTTTGTTGCCCTTGTTTTAGTTATTATTGTTATTGTTATTGATGTCATCATTGTTGTTGGATAGGACAGAGAGGAAAGGAGAGGGGAGGAAGACAGAGAGGGCAGAGAAAGATAGATACCTGCAGACCTGCTTCACCACCTGTGAAGCGACTCCCTTGCAGGTCGGGAGCCAGGGGCTTGAACCAGGATCCTCATGCTGGACCTTGTGCTTTGCGCCACCTGCACTTAAGCCTATTTCCAGACATGATTTTTTTTCCAAACAGAGCTGCCCTGGGGCTTTACACCTGTACAATTTCACCACTCCTGACAAATTTTAAATTGTTTTTTCCAAACAGAGTGTGAAAGAGATGGACCAAGGAAAGACACCTCAGTACCACTCTGTCACCTGCACTCTATTGCCTGTCTGGCTTCCCCTTCTCAGGAAACACTATGGGCCTGGGCCTGGGTCCCCATCCATGCATGTTTCTTTCTTTCTTTTTCTTTCTTTCTTTCTTTCTTTCTTTCTTTCTTTCTTTCTTTCTTTCTTTCTTTCTTTCTTTCTTTTCCCTTTTTGTTGCCCTTGTAGCTATTATTGTTGTGGTTGTTGTTGGATAGGACAGAGAGAAATGGAGAGAGGAGGGGAAGACAGAGAGGGGGAGAGAAAGACAGACACCTGCAGACCTGCTTCACCGCTTGTGAAGCGACTCCCCTGCAGGTGGGGAGCCGGGGCTCAAACTGGGATCCTTCCGCAGGTCCTTGTGCTTTGCGCCACCTGCGCTTAACCCGCTGCGCTACCACATGACTCCCCCATGCATGATTCATGGTAATGTGTGTGCTCTACCGGGTGAGCTGCCTTCCAGCTCCCCAAGTGATTCTGAATATAGAAAAGCCCTAAGACATTCCTTAGAGGGCTGGGGGAATAGCATAATGGTGATGCAAAAAGCTTTCATGCCTGAGGGACCAAGGTCCCAAATTCAATCCCCAGCACCACTTTAAGCCACAGCTGAGTAGTGCTCTGGTAAAAAAAAGAAAGAAGGAAAGAAGGAAAGAAGGAAGGAAGGAAGGAAGGAAGGAAGGAAGGAAGGAGGGAAGGAAGAGGAAAAGAAGGAAAGAAGAAAAAAGAAAGAAAGAGAAAGAGAGAAAGAAAGAAAGAAAGAAAGGAAAGATAGAAAGGGGAAGAAATTCACTAGAAAACTCTTAGAACTAGTACAGTGAGTCAGTTAGTAAGGCTGCAAGATTCAAGATAAAAATATAGGGGGCCAGGTGGTAGTGCAGTGGGTTAAGCACATGTGGCGCCAAGCACAAGGACCAGGAGTGAGGATCCCAGCTCCCCACCTGCAGGGGGGTTGCCTCAAGCGGTGAAGCAGGTCTGCAGGTGTCTGTCTCTCTCCCCCTCTCTGTCTTCCTCTCCTCTCTCGATTTCTCCCTGTCCTACCCAACAACAATGACAGCAATAACAACAATAACAAGGGTAACAAAATGAGAAACAATGTCGGCCAGGAGCAGAGCAGCAGCAGTAACCCTGGAGGATGTGTAGACACACAATGAACAAGGGTTGGCAAAGTAGCTACTTGTATTGTGTGCTTCTTTGCCCTGTGTGTGACCCAGGTTTGAGCCCAGTCCCCACGCATTAAAGGAAGCTTTGGTTATAAGGTCTCTACTTAAAAATTAAAAATGCAAAGAACAATACAAAAAAGATAAATTTTCATTTACAATAGGTTAAGAAGCAATAAAATACTTAGGGATAATCTTAGCAAAAGCAGGGTCCAGGAAGCATGGTCCAGGAGGTGGCACAGTGGTTAAAGAACTGTTCTCTTGGGGCCGGGCGGTAGGTAGCGCACAGGTTAAGTGCACATGGCGCCAAGCTCAAGGAGGCTCCCCACCTGCAGGGGGGTCACCTCACAGGCGGTGAAGCAGGTCTGCAGGTGTCTCTCTTTCTCTCCCCCTGTCTGTCTTCCCCTCCTCTCTCCATTTCTCTCTGTCCTACCCAGCAATAACAACAGCAATGGCAACAATGACAATAACAACAACAAGGGCAACAAAATGGGAAAAATGTCCCAGGAGCAGTGGATTCATGGTGCAGGCACCGGGCCCCAGCAAGAACCCTGGAGGCAAAAAAAAAAAAAGTTCTGGGCTTCAAAAAAAAAAAAAAAAAAAAAGAAAAAAAGAATTGGTCTCTCAAATACTAGGTCCTGAATTTAGTCCTCAGTATCACACGTGCCAGAGTGATGATCTGGTTCTCTCTCTCACTATCCTTCTTATTAATAAAATAATAATAATAACAACAATAATAAGCAGGGCCAGGTGGTGGTGCACCTGGTTAAGCGCACACATTACAATACAGTACAAGTATCTAGGTTCAAGTCCCTGGTCTCCAACTGCAGGGGGAAACTTCATGAGTGGTGATGCAGGGCAGTAGGTGTCTCTCTGTCTCTCTCCCTTTCTATCTCCCCCCTCCTCTCAATTTCTCTCTGTCTCTATCCAATAATTAATATATATATATATATATTTAAAAAATCAAAAATAGATCTTTAGTTCTGCATCAATATTTAAAATGTGATTAAAAAGTATGGCAACAAAAAAGTAAAACAAATATTAAATTTAATACAAGCAGAACCTGCAGTGGAGTTGGTGTACTGCACCAAAGTAAAAGACTCTGGGGTGGGGAGGGGGGAGTACAGATCCTGGAAAAGGCTGACAGAGGACCTAGTGGGGGTTGTATTGTTATGTGGAAAACTGAGAAATGTTACGCATGTACAAACTACTGTATTTACTGTCAACTGTAAAACATTAATCCCCCAATAAAGAAATTTTAACAAAAAGAATAGATCTTTCTGTAGATAGTTGTAGATATAAAGTCAACCCATATCTGTGACCTTGGAGGAGCCACTGCAGTTTCAGGACCAGACTCAGGGCCTGGGTTTGACCCTCAGACCATGTGAGAACACCCTGGACAGAAACAATGAAACTCTGTGTTTGCTTTGCTGTCTTTCTCCCTCTTTCTCTCCCTCTATTTCAAAAGAAATACAGAAAAAAAATGTGGGGGACTGGAGAGATAGCATAATGGTTATGAAAAAGATTTTCATGCCTGAAGCTCCCAAGTCCCAGCCAGGTTCAACCTTCAGCACCACCATTAGCCAGAGCTGGGCAGCGCTCTGGTCTTTCTCTCTGTTTTTCTGTATATCTCATTAAAATAAATAAAATATATTTTTAAATTGGTCCATGAGGCAGTTCAGTACTGCTATTCAGGCATGAGGCTGGGTTCATTACCCGGCATGTTAGGGTGTGGGGGGTGTGGGGGGTGAGGGGGGCAGGTGCAGAAGGAGAGAGTGTTGTTGAAGGTCAGGAGACAGATGACCAGGAATGTGGGCAGCTTCTACCCACAGCTCCTACCCCAGCTTCTACAGAGACAAACAGATTAACAGTTGCCTGAACCCAAGAGATGGGGATGAGGAGAAAGCGACTAGCTAGGAGGTTTCTGGGAGGCGGTGGAGTGCTGAACTTAGACAGTGCTCACTCTCTGATGCACTAAGAGCTGCTGAATAGGGGTCAGTAAGACCACTGGCGCAGATGGCACACTCGCTTTGTCATGTGTATGACCCAGGTTTGAGCCTGGTCCCCACCACACTGATGGAAGCTTTGGTGTTGAGGTGTCTCTCTCTCTGTCTATCTCTGTCAGCCTGGAGCAGTGAGGTCCAAGTGACGAAAAGAGAGAGAGAAAGAAAGGAGGGAGGGAAGGAAGAAAGACAGAAACTACTGAATAGTAACGTTTACAGGGATGGGTTTGGTAAACTGTGGATTTTCCCCACTTTCTGTGATTAATAGTGGTTATAAGATTGTGCCATTTCGATGTATAGCTCCACACCACACCCGCCATTGCCAGAGTTCTACGTGCTCAGACTCCCATCTCCCAAACATAACCACCAGAGTCCTCACACGTCTTAGAAACAGCTTCTTCTTGGACTGGACTTGGTGTATTGCATCAAAGTATAGGACTCTAGGACAAGGGGAGTGTTCAGGTCCTGGATGGATCATGATGGCGGAGGAGGGCCTAGGTGGGGGGTTGGAGTGTTATGTGGAAACTGAGAAATGTTACACATGTACCAACTACTGTATTCACCAAGACTGCTCCTGAGCCCCACCCTCCTTGGTGTTTCTTTTAGAACCACAGAGTTCCTGCCCTTCAGAAAGCTGGTACCAGGGTGGAATAGCTGCTATCACTGCTCAGTTGTGTTTTGTCATGAGAAAAGAATAAAGCAAGTTCCTTCCTGACCCCAACCCTGGCACCATGCTTTTGGCCTGAGGCAACAAGAACAGCAAAGGTTCCAGTGCCAAGTTGAGACGTGCTCTCGTGAGAGGAAATGGAACCAGAGGTAAGAACCTGAATGAGGAGCAAAGGAAATTGGGGTGGGACGGGGGGAACAAGATGTCCATGGGCCCAGAACAACAGAAGCAGACTTCTGGAAGGAAAGACCTCTACTGTGAAAGACAGTTGTTCATGGCAGTCTGAGGGGACAGGCTGAGGTGCGAATCCACCACAACTCATACATGTTCTCTTCCTGCGCAAACAAACATTCGGGCCTATGAGTCATCCTCTACCCTGGGGGCAACTGCCCTGGCCCATGAGGCCTTCTTTGTCTCACCTTAGCATCAGGCACTCTAGAGAGGAACAACTAAAAGACTACACAGGAGAGTGGATTTTAAAGGGCGCCTTGACACTCGGACCGGAGCAGGGACCCTGAGACTGACCCTGGAGGTGGACAGTGAGTTTTCCACTTGGGGGAATCTGGTGGAATGACCCTGGACCAGCAGTCACACCAGGCACTGCCTGGTGACCCCTGGGGAAGAGACAGGAAGTTGGCTGCACATTGCTGCTACTTCTCTGCTTCTCTCCAGGGCTCAGAAGCTGTTGTAATGCCCTCCTGCAGTGGCCAGGAAAGCAGCCAGAGGTAGGGACGAGAACTGAGCTTCCACTGGAGTACAGAGACAAGGGCTCGGGAGTGACCAAATGGGAGCAGGAAGCCTCCTGCATCTGATCAGCAGCCCAGCACCCTCATAAGGCGATGCCCTGGCTGGAAACAGGCCCACTTACTCCCATCCGCACTTGTAGTCCAGCTTCCTCTGCAAAGGAAACTTCTGCTCCTGCAGGGCCTGTGCATGTGAGGTTCCCCCCAGGTCGAGGCTCAGCCCCCTTGCCTCTCCTCGCTCCTGCTTCCTAACTCCTACTCATCTCTGAGACACAGCCCACACACCCATCTCCACCTCATGTCACTTATTCAGAGAACTAGCTCTCTTGGCTCCTGGTCCTACTCCCCCAACAGCAGAACTAATGGCTGGGTGGTCTTGAGGCAGTATTGCCTTGAGAGAAGGGGGCAGAAGTGGGGAGAAAGGAAAGGCAAACCAGCCTTCCTGAACGTTTTCCAGGTCACCCCTACATTAGCCTCCCACCCAGGGGCAGAGGCTGCCTTTAGGACCGGCCCCAGATATGCAGAAGGGTCCTATGCAGATGTGCGGTGCACTACGGGTCAGGGCTGATGCTGGCACCTGGCCCCCACTGAGCCTCAGAGTCTTAATTTAAGGCTGGCAGTCTGAAATGGGAGAGAGAAACAAAAGCAGGGAATGGGTCATGTGAACTGTGAGCTGCCAGATTCCCACCAGGCTTAGAGAAGCCAGAAACAACAAGACAGAAAAAGTAACAGGCAAATCAGGAGGAGGTGGGTGTTGGACAAGGAGGAGGGCACTGTCCCCGGCTCCTCATGTCTATCTGAGGTCTAGCTAAAAACTATGCTTGACTTTTTTTTGGGGGGGTAACTTTATTTATTTATTTATGCCCTTTTGTTGCCCTTGTTTATTGTCATTGTTGTTGTTATTGTTGTTGCTGCTGCTGTCATTGTTGTTGGATAGGACAGAGAGAAATGGAGAGAGGAGGGGAAGACAGAGAGAAGAAGAGAAAGACAGACACCTGCAGACCTGCTTCACCGCCTGTGAAGGGAACCCCCTGCAGCTGGGGAGACGGGAGCTCAAACCAGGATCCTGATGCCTGCTGCGCTTTCCACCATGTGCGCTTAACCCACTGCGCCACTGCCCAGCTCCCTATGCTTGACTTCTGAAGAACCCCCAATCTTACAATATGGCCCAGTTTTGACCTAAGACTGTTCAAGCTGAGTTGTGATTATTTCCCACTAGCAGTGTCCTTTGAGCATCCATACTCTACACAGATGTTCCCACTGACCCCAGAGCCCTGAGGAGCTTGGGCCTGTGTCTGGGCCTGGGAAGAGATCTGCTCCATTCCCAAACAACACATCTTTTAATATCTCTTACGGACAACGAAGTCACTGATTTTTTTTTTTTTAAATCTTCAAAAAGTCTTCATGTGAGCGAATCCATCATAACACAGCTCAAGTTTTCCCAAGAAAAGAGGCTCCACAAACCTGACATGAAGTGCTACTTCAGTCAAAGGGATGAGAAAGTACGGGTTAAATGATGGCTCTCTGCACAGAAGATAAATAAGGACTTACTATAGAAACCAAAAAGGGAGATTTCCGGAGGAGAGTGTGGTCAGACACATGTGAGCCCAGGGAGGTCTGGGCAGCTCAGAACAGGGAAGCAGCACACGCTTCTGCAGATGGAGGTGGGCGAGAAACTCGGGCCTGGGCAGCTACAGAAATACCCTGTCCCAAGTTGGCAGCACACCAGCACCCGGAGGCTCGCAGCGGGGGCTCGAGGGAAGTCTGTTCCTGGTCTCAGGCCCTAGTGCTCACCACACTGCGGAGTCCAAGTGGCTGACTCCTGCGCTGCTGCATGAACTCAGATGCTCCACAGACCCGGATACAGAGCACAGAGCAGGGCTACAAAGTGCTTGCTGAATGAGCACTGATGCAAACAAACCGTGAGCAGCACTGTCAGGCTAAGGAAAGGTCTCCAAATGAGGCTGTGTTTGGGGAGCCAAGTCTCCCCTGGAGAGAAAGCAAACTCCAGGGAGAAAGCGACCTGCCGCAGGAGGCTGTTGACTGTGCTCCTATGTGTCTAGACCCAGCCCCGCTCCATGTCCGTGAGAGGCAATGAGCACAGCTGTGGAGGGAGACAGGAGGGCAGTGCACAGGACTTGCCTGTGAGAGGACTTGCCGTGTTCAGGCCCCGGCACCACAAATCGCTAGCTCATACTCATCTTCATTTTACTGTGGTTGCTGAGACTGCTGTGGGTCTGACTCCCGAAAGGTGCGCACTCTGTGAGGCCCTAGGCATGCTGGCTTTTTTCAAGGGTTCCCTATATCCATGGCAGTACCCTAGAGAAAGGACTAAACAGGGGCTGGGTGGTGATGCACCTGGTTGAGCACATGCATTACCGTGTGCAGAGACCTAGGTTCAAGCCCCTAGTCTCCACTTGCAGGGGGAAAGCTTCACTAGTAGTGAAGTGAAGCCATGTTGCAGATCTCTCTCTTTCTCTCCTTCTCTATCTCCCCTTCCTTCAATCTCTACGCCCTATCCAATAAAAATAAATAAATATTTTAAAAGAAAATTATTTTATAAAAAAAAATGACTACACAGTGCCTGCCTTCATTTTCGACTATACCCTGACACCAGAGCTGGGCATGGAATAAGCACATGGTGAAAACAGTTATTCAAAGAGCCTCTCTCTCTGGAACAGAAACTTTGCCCCCAAACTCCACCCAGTGAGGCCTGAGCTCTTCTGGTCCTGGCACAGATCTCAGAACCAGGTGAGGCCCTCCCCTCCTTGGTACCCCTAGTCTACACTCCCAGGGGTAGGAAGATGCCAGGTTGAGAGCCCTGCACACCAGATGCCTTATTCCTTCTCTGGACACATGAAAGCTTCTCATCCCAAAGGGGCTGAGTGCTTTGCCAAGGAGCTGAAGCCAGGCAACTCAGCCGCTCCTTCTCAGCCCTCCTCCAGCCCCACCAGGAGTCCTGCCTGACTGTGGGATTCTTGGAAACATTCTTTACCTCTCTGACCTCATTCAGTGCTCCACTAATTACACTGACTTTCTTATTTTATTTATCTTTAGTAATGAGAGAGGGAGAGATACAGAAAGAGTGAGATCAAAGCACTGCTCAGCTCAGGCTTGTGGTAGAGCTGGGGTTGAACCTGGAGCCCTGGGGCCCTGGAGCCTCAGGCATGCAAGTCTTTTGCAGAACCATTATGCTGTCTCCGAAGCCCCTCCACACACACACACACAACCCCATTACCTTGACTTCTTTTCTTTTCTTTTTTTTTTTTTAGTTTTCTGTTTTAATCCACTGCTCCTGGAGGCATTCTTTCCCTTTTGTTGCGCTTGTTTATCATTGTTGTCGTTGTTGGATAGGACAGAGAAATGGAGAGAGGAGGGGAGGACAGAGAGGGGGAGAGAAAGACAGGCACCTGCAGACCTGCTTCACCGCTTGTGAAGTGACCCCCCTGCAGGTGGGGAGCCGGGGGCTCGAACAGGGATCCTTATGCCAGTCCATGAGTGTCCCAGGTAGGCTTTCCCGGGCTCTTTAACCATCTGTCCACTAGACGCTGTGTGTCTACCGCTCCACAACGTCTCTACGACTGAGATGAGTGCTGTCAGATGGGCTGCAGCATGCACCAGAGTGAGCAGGGAGTAAGAACTACATGCGGGCCTGGGACGCCGAGAGCATCCAGAGCCAGCATCCCTGTTCTATCTGCTACCTTCCCCCTTTCTTCCACAAGCTTGGCCAAAAGACCCCTCGCAAAAAAATCACTCTAGCGGTCAATGCTGAGCACTGTCATTTGCAAAAGTGTGTTAGGCACTGGAGAGGAGCAGGGATGTATGCCTGGCCGTTGGGGAAGTCTGTTCCAGCTCTGTGAGCCACGGGCTGCATCCAGAGTCCTCTGTCTAGAGAAAGAGAGTCAAAGTACGGTATCTCCACCTCAGGTGCCCATCAGCTCACCGCCTCAGAACAACAGCCCAGACTGGGGCTCCCTCCTTTCTGCTCTCTTACCGCTCCCAAAAGCTCTCAGGGGGGCCCTGTTCCACACCAATCTGAAAATTTTCTGAAGTTTTGTGAACATAAGTCAGGGTTGAGTGGCAAAGTGACACTATTCCCATAGTTAAGGGCTTGGCAGCTTCATCATGGCACTGGTGGTCGGGGCTCCTGTCCTGACTAGCAGTGACCCTGAGCGAATGTAGGAGGGACTAGGTCTCTCAGGTGAAGGCTATTGTCTGAGGTCCAGATTCTATACCTGTCATAGAAACTGTATGTGAGGGTGAGCTGGATGGACCAGCGTGGGTTTCAGTTCTTCAGAGTAAGAGCTTCCAAAGAGCAGGGGCAGGGGCTGGGCGGTAGCACAGCGGGTTACGCGCACATAATACCAAGCGCAAGGATCCGCACAAGGATCCTGTTTTGAGCCCTGGCTCCCCACCGGCAGGGGTGTTACACAAGTGGTGAAGCAGGTCTGCAGGTGTCTGTCTTTCCTCTTCTCTGTCTTCCCCTCATCTATCAATTTCTCTCTGTCCTAGCCAAACAGTAAAAAAATAAATAAAAATAAAAATAAAAAGTGGCCACAGGAGCAGTGGCACCAAGCCCCAGGGATAACACTGGAGGAAAAAACAAACAAACAAACAAACAAACAGAGCAGGGGCTGTGCCCTTCATTAAGTTCAATTCAGACTTGCTCGGGGGTCCGGTGGTGGTGCACTTAGCACGCAAGGATCCAGGCTCGAGCCCCCGTCCCCCTCTGCAGGTTGGGAAGCTTCACAAGCAGTGAATCTCTTTTTTTCCACCTTCCCTCTCACTTTGTTCTCTGTCTCTATCCAAAATAAATTCCAAACAAAAACATGCTCAGTGGTAGGAACCAGGAATACTAACCTACCTGTTCAACCAATACGGCCTCAGCCCAGGCAGGAGCCAGGCATACACGGTCCCCAAAGATCCCTCCCAGGCTCTGAGATGAGCACTGGTGTTTAATGCCAAGCCTCACACCACGTGCTTTCACTTCCAGCATTTTGCCTGATAAGCTAAATGTTCGTTGAACTGAATGTACTTGACTTGTCCTCTTAGAAGCCCGGTCCTGCCTTACTTATTTTTTCCCTCTTCCCTATCTCTCTTCTGGGCACTTGTAGGAAGCAGGTGGCATTAATATTAAAGCATCTGCAGGTGAAGTGCTAATTTATTTGTCCAGTGAAGACTTGAACACCCACTTAAACACCACCTAACATCTCACTTGGGTGCCTCTAAAATACAACATGTCCGGGAACAAACTTGATTGTAGGCCTCAACCTTATTGTCCCAAGTGTACACCAGCTGTAATCCTCTCTTTGTCAAACCCTTTCCAGCCAAGCCCACTACTATCTAGAAGAGCGAAAGACTGGGTATGGGTCAACGTCCACAGATAAACTAAGTCATGCCTCATCACAGGAGACTGTGTCCATGCAAAAAGGAGCCAATAGGATTTCCGTATTCTGCCGCAGGTGGTCTCCAGAACATGTGGAGGATGCAAAGTGCAGAAGAGTGTTTAGAACCTACTACTTTTTGCATTAAAAAATAGTGGCAAGCAAATGTATTTTCTCCTTACACTTTCACAAAGAAACAGAGGGAGAAGCAGGCAAAAATGGTTCATTTTCAGGGAGGGAGAAAAGCAAGTAGAAGTTTTTCTAGAACTAGATTCCTCAGTGTCCCTTATTTAATTTGAAATCATGCGGCTATTTTCTGTAATTGTGAGAAAATTTAATAAGGGAAAGAGTAAGGAAGGGGGCCAGGTGCTAGCATAGTGGATTAGGCGCACATGACGCAAAGCGCAAGGACCAGCAGAAGGATCCCGGTTCGAGGCCCCGGCTCCCCACCTGCAGGGGAGTCGCTTCCCAGGCGGTGAAGCAGGTCTGCATGTGTGTGTCTTTCTCTCCCCCTCTCTGTCTTCCCCTCCTCTCTCCATTTCTCTCTGTCCTATCCAAAAACAACAACAACAGCAGTGGCAACAATAACAATAACAACAAGGGTAACATAATGGGGGAAATGGCTTCCAGGAGCAGTGGATTTGTAGTGAAGGCACTGAGCCCCAGCAATAACCCTGGAGGCATAAATAAATAAATAAATAAATAAAGTTTTCAAAAGAAAAGAGTAAGGTGAGCGGCATTATTACTCTCCATTCTCGATTCTTTAACTTCTGTGAATTTCTGCCCTTTGCCATGTGACTTAACAATTTCTTCCATTAAAGATAAAGTATATTTTTCTAGCTATAATAGATTCTAATTTTGTAATGGTCTCAAGAGTTTAGGAAGATAGCATAGTTATTATACAGAAAGACTTCCATGCCTGAGGTACCAAGATCCCAGGTTCAAACCCTGGCACCATCATAAGCCAGAGCTGAGTGGTACTGTGATTAAAGAAATGATCTCAGCAAGATTTTCGCTCCTACATGCTCTTATAGAACTTGGACGCTCTGGTCAAGTCCCTGTCCCTTTCTCTTAAATGTGGGCAGGACCACATGACTGGCTCAGTAACTAGAATGTGCCAGCAATGACACATCATGGATCCTGAGACTAGCTCTATCTTTCTCTCCCTCCTCTCTGTCTTCCCCTCCTCTCTCCATTTCTCTCTGTCCTATCCAACGATGACAACATCAATAACAACAACAATAATAATTACAACAATAAAACAAGGGCAACAAAAGGAAAAGAATAAATAAATAAATAAATAAATAAAGAGACTAGCTCCTAAGACGGCAATACGGACTCCACCTGGCTTTGACTATTTCTCTCTCTTTTTCTTAGGATACTGCTGGGACACAGCAAAGATGTTATAAGAAAGCTCCCACTAGTCTACAAGGAGAGCTCACAGAGGGAAGCTCTGAGGCCCCAAATAAGAGAAAGCTGTAAGACATGTGCATGAGGAAGGCATGTTAGATGGTTCTCAGCCACAAACTTTGAATCTTCTAGCTGCAGCTCCAAGAGACGGGGGGCTGGGCACAGCCAATACCACGTGCAAGGGTCAGGGTTTGAGCCCCCGCTCCCCACCTGCAGGGGGAGCTTCATAAGCGATGAAGCAGGTCAGCAGGTGTCTATATTTCTCTTTCCCTCTCTATCTCTATCTCCCTCCCCGTCTCTATTTCTCTCTATCTTGTCAAATAGAAAATAGAAAGGGAAAAAAGAAAAGGAAAAAAATGGCCACCAGGGATGGTGGTTTTGTAGTGCAAGCCCCAGAAATAACAGCCCTGGTGTGAAGGAGGGAAAAGGAAAGGGGAGGGAGGTGGGAGGAGGAGAGGGAGGGAAGGAAGGGAGAGAGGTGAGGAGGAGAAGAATGGGAGAAAAGAAAAGGAGTGTGCTGCTCTGGCTGGCCTACTGTCTAAAGAGGATGAGGAAAACACGGAACAGACTTGTGCTCAATTAGTCTGAAGCCTCGCCTGGATCAGTGAATTCAAGCCAGATGCATCCGTGCGTGAAAGACAGATGCACGCATGAAATAAAAACTGCTGTTTAAAGCCACTGCGTTTTGGCTGGCTTATTATGAAGCATAGCAGGGGCAACATCTAAGTTGTCAAGAAATAATCCTTACAGATTGAACACGGGCCAGGCAGTGGGTCACCCAGCAGAGAGCGCGCGCTGTCACGCTCTCGGACACAAGTTCAGCCCATCTTCAGTGGGGGAGCTTCATGAGTGGTGGAGCAGTGCTGCGGGTGCCTTTTAAATTGATTTATTTTCCCTTTTGTTGCCCTTTTTTATTGTTGTTGTAGTTATTGTTGCTGTTGTTATTGATGTCATCATTGTTAGATAGGGCAGAGAGCAATGGAGAGAGGAGGGGGAGACAGAGAGGGGGAGAGACAGACAGACCCCTGCAGACCTGCTTCACCGCCTGGGAAGCGACCCCCCTGCAGGTGCCTATTTCCCTCTCTCCCCCATCTCCCTCCCCTCTTCTGTCTCTATCAAAAAAGAAAAAACATATATATGAAACAATGAAATAAAAACGGAAAAATTGAGTACAAACTGGAAAGAAAAGGCTTAATTTTAAATTCTATTAATAGCATAACAATACAGAAAGATTCATTTCTTTCCTTGTTTGTTTTTATTCAGTGCTGAATTCTGGGTCTCACACATATGCTTTACCATTTCTTTGATAAAAGAAAGAGACAGAGCTAAAGAGAGGGACAGAGAGAGGAGAGAAAACAAAAAAAGACTTTCAGGAGTTGGGCGGTAGCGCAGCAGGTTAAGCACAGGTGGTGCAAAGTGCAAGGACCAGCGTAAGGATCCTGGTTTGAGCCCCCGGCTCCCCACCTGCAAGGGAGCCGCTTCACAAGTGGTGAAGCAGGTCTCCAGGTGTCTATCTTTCTCTCCCCTTCTCTGTCTTACCCTCCTCTCTCCATTTTTCTCTCTCTCTCTTTCTCTCTCTCTTTTTATTTTTTTATTAAATGCATGTATATTCTTTTTATTGTTGTTGTTATTGCTGTCATTGTTGTTAGATAGGACAGAGAGAAATGGAGAGAGGAGGGGAAGACAGAGAGGGGAAGAGAAAGACAGACACCTGCAGACCTGCTTCACCGCTTGTGAAGCTACGCCCCTGCAGGCAGGGAGCCGGGGCTCAAACCGGGATTCTTATGCCGGTCCTCGCGCTTCGCGCCAAGTGCGCTTAACCCACTGCTCTACCGCCCAACTCCCTATATCTCTATTTTTAAAAGTACAACTGACTCTGTTGGGTGTCATGTCACTGGATTAAAAGTCTTATAAACCTCTTAACTATTAGAAACACACTAGGTGTTTGTGAGTGGTATATGTTTGGATTATTGACTGGAAAATGCTCTAGCTGAAAGGAGAACTGCAGAAATATAAATGAAGCAAGTTGGCAAAAACCCTAGTTGCTGCTGAAGCAGGGTGATGGGTCCACAGGAGGGAGTCTATCAAACCATATTTTCTCCCTTTATGTGGACTTGAAATTTCCATCTGCAGAACATTTGCTGCTCCCACGACAACCCACCAATGCACACCAGAGAGAGCAAGCACGACTAGGCTACCAGGGACAGACGTGCCAGCGCAGGGTCTCCTGCACTCCATCCCTAGCTCCACCACTGTCCTCAGCTGGCACCTCAGACTCACACTGGCAAAACTGGCCCAACACTAGTCGCTCAGATCAGACTCTGAGGTGCGCAAGGTGGACACACAGGGCCAGAGGAAGGAATTCCTGCAATATGGCTTCTGAAACAAGCACATCACCTTAGTTCAGGACCATGGTGGACTTAGTTCTACCCACGCCCAGTCCAGGGACAGACTCAGGATCAAAGCCTTACTAGGTTCAGGGCCAGCAAGACTGCTTATCTGAGAGGGCGCCTGCTGGAACATTCGTGCAACCCAGGTTGAAGCCTGTCCCCCAGTGAGCTGGGGGAAGCAGCACTGCGGTTCCCCCCACCCCACTCACTCTCTCCGAAAAAAAAAAAAAAAAACAGCCTGGCGCAGTGAAGCCCTGATGATTTAAAAAACAAAAAGTTTCATGTGGTCCAAGAGGTGGCGCCATGAATAAGATGTTGAACATCAGGGGTTGGGCGGTAACGCAATGGTTAAGTGCACTTGGTGCAAAGCTTGAGGACCGGTGTAAGGATCCTAGTTTGAGCCCCCGGCTCCCCACCTGCAGGGGGGTCACTTCACAGGTGGTGAAGCAGGTCTGCAGGTGTCTATCTTTCTCTCCCCCTCTCTGTCTCCCTTCCTCTCTCCTTTTCTCTCTGTCCTATCCAACAACAAAAGCAATGACAACAATAATAATAATGACAACAAAGGCAATAAAATGGGGAAAATGGCCTCCAGAAGCAGTGGATTCATAGTGCAGGCACTGAGCCCCAGCAGTAACCCTGGAGGGGAAAAAAATGATGTTGAACATGAAGCATGAGGTCCTGAGTTTGACCCCTGGCGGCATATGTGCCAGAGTGATACACTCGGTATCTTTCTCCTCCTATCTTTTTCATAAACAAATATTTTTTTAAAGTCTCACTAAATTATAGATCTCTTAACATGACCATGGTGGAACTTATGCAGACTCCTAGAGGCTTACACTCAAACTGCAAGAGCCCAGGATGGAAGGGCTCAGCCTTTGTTATTTATTTTATTTATTGTTTATTTTAATGTGAGGGGGGAGAAAGAAAGATACAGAGAGAATGACCACAGCACTGTTCATCTCTGGCTTCTGGTGGTGCTGGGGATTGAACCAGGGACCTTGGAGCCTCAGGCATGAAAATCTTTTGCATAGCCATTATGCTAGGTCCCCGACCCAGGAGTCAGACTTTGTGTTGAGACACTCATTGTGAGGCTGGACAAGCAGGGGATATAGTAAAAAGATCACTCTGGAAAGTGTCGGAAGGTGTTCTCTGGCTGCATGAGTCCAATCTGCTTGTCCTTCAGACTCTCTCAGTCCGTGTGACACACTGAGCATCAGGCCCTGTTCTCTAAGCCTTCCTTTTTATTATTACTAAAATTTTTAGTATTTATTTATTTATTCCCTTTTGTTGCCCTTGTTGTTTTTTTTATTGTTGTAGTTATTATTGATGTCGTTGTTGTTGGATAGGACAGAGAGAAATGGAGAGAGGAGGGGAAGACAGAGAGGGGGAGAGACAGACAGACACCTGCAGACCTTCACTTGTGAAGCGACTCCCCTGCAGGTGGGGAGCCAGGGGCCCCGAACCAGGTTTCTTACACTGGTCCTTGCGCTTTGCGCCACATGTGCTTAACCGGCTGTGCTACCACCCAATCCTCAGCCAACAGCTTTTGGAGAGTTTCTGCCCACCAGGAGCCCACCTCTGCCAGCCAGCACTTAGTCTGGTTCCAGTCCCTGTGCTTTGCGCCACATGTGCTTAACCCGCTGTGCTACCGCCCGACTCCCGAGCCTTCCTTTTTTTTTTAAAGATACCGACAGCCTCAGGCAGGGCACCCCAGATTGTCATGGGTCCCAAGGTGACATCCCAGTCACAGGAGCTGGAGAAGTCAAGTCTAGAGAAAAAGCTCGAGGTTGAGAAGGTAAGAGCTACAGTGAGTTCTTGTTAAGTGTGTGAGTGGACTAGTCAGCTGTATTGGGGACAGAGCCAGGACCAAGAGATGGAGAGGTAAAGAAAGAAAGCACTGTCCACAGTGAAGACAACTGCCCTGCGGAACCAAATGCCTGGACCACTGGGACACTCACGACAAGGCACAGTCGCTGCTCCCTGGGCACACAGAGCGGACATCACTGCTGTAGTCAAGCCGCGCTCCTGAAGGCCCCTCCTACGCGGGGCCCTGACATTGGAGGAGATTCGGCCTGAGCCCACAGAGCTGCAGAGGAGCTGCACAGAGCACCACACCCACCTCCTCCCCGTAAATGGACAGTGCAGAACACAAGTCTCTCACAGAGCAGCTTTCCACTCCCTCCACAAAGTGCTTGCCAACGCCAGCTCCCCTGGGGCCCACAGGCCTGCAGCGCTGCTACCCGGGCAGAAGCCCCAAGAGACAAGCAGCCAAGCATGGCCGGGAAGCAAGAGCCTGCAGCTGACTTTAGAGACCCGAGAGGGGAGCCTGGCTGACTCATCAGCCAGTCCCAAAGGAGGCCAACAGTTTGTTTTTTTTTTAATTTTGCTTTTTCTTCCCCCTTTTGTTGCCCTTGTTTTATTGTTGTTGTAGTTATTATTGTTGTTGTTATTGTTGTCGTTGTTGTTGGATAGGACAGAGAAAAATGGAGAGAGGAGGGGAAGACAGAGAGGGGGAGAGAAAGATAGACACCTGCAGACCTGCTTCACTGCCTATGAAGTGACCCCCTGCAGGTGGAGAGCCGGGGGCTCGAACCAGAATCCTTACACCGGTCCTTGCTCTTTGCACCACATGTAACCCGCTTAACCGGCTGCACTACCGCCCAACCCCCAGCCAACAGCTTTTGGAGAGTTTCTACCCACCAGGAGCCCATCTCTGCCAGCCAGCCCTCAGTCTGGTTCCAGACTTGATTATGAGGTCATTGTATCCAGCCAACAAGATCTCTGAAGCACCAGGATACACACACTCCTTCAATTAAAGCTTCTGATCATCCTAAAGGCTTGTTCTCTTTCCTCAGTGGGCAGCATTACCATTCCTTTTGACTCACCTCACAGAAGAAGCTGTCGGACGTGGAGAACATCTAGTTAAGTCCTCATTTTACAGGTGAAAAAGCTGTGGACCAGGGTCAGGTGGTGGCACACACGTCCCAGTGCACAGGGACCCAGTTCAAGCCCCCTGGTCTCCCCCCACACAGCTGCTGGGGGAAGGTTTTGTGAATAGTGAAGCAGTGCTATAGGTGTCTCTCTCCCTATCACCCCTACCCTCTTGATTTCTGGCTATCTCTACACAATAATAAATATAATAAAAAAAAGAAAAAAGAGTGGGCCAGGTGGTGGCACACCATGTTAAGCACACATAATGCAAAGCACAAGAACCAGTGCAAGGATCCTGGTTCAAACCTCCAGCTCCCCACCTGCAGGGGAGTCACTTCATAAGTGGTGAAGCAGGTCTGCAGGTGTCTCCCTGTCTCTCTCCCTCTCTGTCTTCTCCTCCTCTCTCCATTTCTTTCTATTCTATCAAACAACAGCAACAATGGGAAAAGATGGCCACCAGGAGCAATGGATTCATGGTGCGGGCACCAAGCCCCAGTGATAACCATGGAGGCAGAGAAAGAGAGAGGAGGCTGGTTACCCACCCAACATAGACATACAGTTCCAGGCAATGTCAGGCTTGTTAAGAACCTGAATTTCTGATCCCTGCCCAGGAGATTTCTACTGTTCTCCAATCCCTGCCCCATCCTCCCCTGTCCTTTGCTCAAATGTCCTACTTCTTGATTCTTTCCTGTCCTCAAAGCCCTCCCCACCCTCTTGCTAAATTTTCCATCTTCTCAACGCAGGCGGCAGGGAAATGACGCGGTGCTCCAGCTGTGCTCAGTGTATGGCATCTGAGTTTTCTAAAGTCAGCTCGCTGGATGCTCTTCCCAGTCTCTTGGATCAGGTCTTTGGAGCTCCCAGCAGAATACGTTAATGTCATAAATGTGTCTGGTAAGCCGTAAAATGCTATACAAATATGTGCTCTACTATTTTAGAATGTGAAATCACCCAGCCCTTCTGAATCATGTTTTCCTTTATCTTTCTTCTGTGAGACAAGGAGAAGGCAGGAGCAAAGCCTGAGGTGAGGACGCTGAGGGCAAAGCAGGCTGGGAGCCCCAAGAGCCCACTCTGTGTTCCTTCTGCTCCTCACACCCCCAGGAGCAGGCAGCCAGAAGGTGTTCCACAAATGGCTTCCGCACCCCATGGTAGAATTTCACTTTCAAATGCTTCTACTTCTGGCTTATCATGTAGAGCACAAGCCTTGCTTGGGTGAGGCCCCAAATTTGATCCCTGGCACCACTTATGATGAAGCAGCACTGTGGTTTCTCTTCCCCAATCATCAAAAAAATGAATCTTTCCTTCTAGAATGGAGGCCAGGGAGCTCCCTGAGAGGCGCCCGCTCTGCCACATGCTCGGCCAGCTCTAAGCTGCCACCACCAGACTGAGGGAGCTTTGGGGCTATTTCTTCTTCTTCCCCTTCTTCTCTCGCTCCCTTTCTGAAAAGGTCTGCCTGGAGCAATGAGGTTCTGGTGATGGTAAAAATTGAAAAATTAGAAAGTTATTTCCTCTAAGTAGAATTTAACAGCAGAAACCCTCAAAAACACTCCCATATGCAAGAAATGCAGACAGAAATGCAGACAGCCCTTACCACATACCTCCGTGCTCATGTCTGAGTGTGACAATGATCAGGGACTTCCCTTACCTCCCTTTCTCCCAAAACACTACTGGTGTTTTGTAATGCTTTGTAATGCTTCTCCCAAAGCATTACTGGTTCTTTGAGGATCCTTGGAAGGGAGACCCCCTCCCCAACAACAAATGGCACTGCAGAGTTTGGGCTCCTCTGAGTATAGAGGGTAGTTCCAGAAGGGGCAGGCAGGTACCCTAGCATGAGCTCATAGAAGGACTGTCTAGGCTCTTGGATCTCAGATGCTGACACTCAGAAAGAACCCTCTAGCTCAGAGAAGGGAAGTGTAAACTCTGCTGTCCTCGCCCCTGTAGCTCACCTGCTGGGAGCCAGCCCAACGAAAATAATTAAGAGTCCCTGAAGGAAAGGAGAGTCAGCGATGAAGAAGTGAGAGACACGTCAGCTGCCTCAGGTGCAGGAGACAGGCGTCGCTGCCCTCCATCTGCAGAGGTTTATTATTTAGACACTTTTTGCCCGGATATAGTTGACATCATGTAAGATTATTTTCATTAACATCAAGGATACAGATGACATCATGTATAATTGTTTTCATTAACATCAGGAATAACCTTAAACAACATTATTATTATTATAGGTGTGTTTTCCTTAGAAAGTTCCCTAGGTCTGGGGCATTCCGATCTCCCCTTGAAAGTTTCTTGGGTCTGGAGTAGCCTAAATCTCCCCTTGAAAGTTTCTTGGGTCTGGAGTTGTCTAAATTTCCCCTTGAAAGTTTCTTGGGTCTGGAGTTGTTGAAATTTCCCCTTGAAAGTTTCTTGGGTCTGAAGTTGTCTAAATCTCCCCTTGAAAGTTTCCTGGGTCTGGAGTAGTCTAAATTTCCCCTTGAAATGACCATCTGTGTTTTGACCATCTCCTTGTTCTGACCTTCTATATGAATAAAAAATTTTCACTGGAGCTAAATCTAATAGCTTTCTTTCTTAACCTTGGGTCTGACTAGATCATAGTAGGCTGTTCACCTAAAAAATCTTCTGCTATAAAGTAAGTACACACCATGGGGGCTCTTTTCTAGTAACCTTTGCATATATGAAAGTTCACTGATGTTTAGCTAATGAAAGTTTGCTAACTTTCTGTGGGTGAGGGTAAGCAATAGGGCCTCTTTATATTTAGATAGAGATCACAGTTTGCCACTCATGCTACAAGCCACCCATAGTTCTGGCTTTTGGTCTGAGTCCAGCTAATTGAGAAAGTATAATGGTGACAAATAGCTCTTTTTCTGAAAGCCTCCCAAAGGGTACAGCAGCTTCTGCTCCTAGGCCATTTTTAGTCTTGTCACACTCACTGCCATAACTGTTGTCACAATGTACCTCCCCCAGGGATCTCCTTTTACTGTCCCCGGGTATTATTTGTGCATATCCAATATAGCCAATAGGTCTTTAAGTTATCAGTGTAAGGAAAAATAGCTTCAGTTTAGTCCAGGACTTTCTGCTTTGCTGTTAGCCCTGGCCTGCTGGGGCTGTGCCATAGAGCAGGCCTGGCTTTGCTCCCGACACTCACCCTCTGCAGAATGGTCTCTGGTGGGTATTCGTGGGCCTCCGGCATTCTCTCAGCCCACGTGTCCTACACTTTGACCTCTGGTCAGCTGTGCCTGTGGGGTGGAGTGGGTGAGTGCCTCCCCATTCATCTGTGCTGTACCTTGGGCTCCAACCTGGCCCCAGAGCTACTCTGCTCTCTCTCTCTCTCTCTCTCCCTTCCTCCACCTCTCTCCCCTCTCCTCTCCTCTTCTGCACAGTTTTAAAGTGAGCCTTGCTCTAGTAGAGACCCTTTGCCTGGCATCCCTACTTCTTTCCATCAAGAAGGTCACACAGAGAGACACTGGAAATCTCCAAGGAACCACAGATCATATCTGGAATCAAATCTTGAGTTACTCGCAGAGTCCTAGCCAGCCCTGAGGCAGGGCTGCTGCCAAAGCAGGTGAAGAACAGATTGGGTACAAATCCTCTGGTGACTCAGGACCTGTGGTGCAAGCACGCAGATCTCATCCAGGACAGAAAAGATGAGGACCAGGACAGGCAGTGCCTAAGGAGCCAGGTAGGTGGAACAAGGAGCAAGTAAGTGTATGTAAAACATCTAATGGGGGACTGGGTGGTGGCACACCTGATTGAGCGCACATGTTATAGTGCGCAAGGACCCACATATGTTCAAGCCCCCAGGCCCCATCTGTAGGAGGAAAGCTTCACGAGTGGTGAAGCAGTGCTGCAGGTGTCTCTCTCTTTCTCTCCCTCTCTATCATCCCCTTCCTCTCAATTTCTGGCTGTCTCTATCTAATAAATAAATAAAGATAGTAATTTTTTAATCTACTGGGTTATCAGAAAAGTCATGACATATTTTTCTATGTATTTTTATGCAAAAATGTGCATGGCTTTACTGGCAACACAACTGCAGAGTGCCTATGATGAAGCAGCCATCCAGAGATTTCAACTATCATAGATGTTGTCATAGTTTTGCCATAGTCACCTTCAACCTATTGGTCACAGGTCACAAATTCCAGGATTATATTTCTCTCAAATAATTCAGAGTGCAGGGGTAGATAGCATAATGGTTACATGAACAGACTGTAATGCCTGAGGCTCCAAAGTCTCAGGTTCAGTCCCCCTCACCACCATAAGCCAATGCTGAGCAGTGCTCTGGTAAAGAATAATAAATATTTACTGCTTCGGCCTAGACACCCTCCTTTCCTACTCCCCATTTCACTTCTCTCAATCACTGTAAGTCTACCCTCATCAGATAAAGTAAGGACTACAAGAACTAGATAAGGACAAGAGACGGGCAAACTTTAATGATGGCCTTTTTGGTCAATACCAAGCCACCCCATCATCTGGGGAACACAGTCAGGGAATCCTTGGACTCCCACAAGATATGATGGGCCTGGACCTCTGACAGACCCCTCTCTCCGCCATCACTGGCCACTTCCATCAGGAATGTCATCATAAGCCCTCTTGTGGGCCTCTCCAGGACCTGGCCCTCACTGTAGAGCAGCAATAGTAGGGACTCTACACTCTCTGAAGGGAGGCTGCATGTTAGCTACCTTGATCAGGAAAAAATTACTAAACTCATGGGCCACATGGAATATACCTAAAGTAGACCTCCTAGCTTCTTCTCACATGAAGACCCCTAGTTTTATTTGCTCTATTCCTACCTTTGGGTTCCTATTTATTGAACAATTTGTCCTGCTTTATATCTTACCACCTTTTAGCCACCAAGTTTCAGGCACTACCATGACGCCATCCTGACCTACCTGGGCAGGCAACCGCACCAATGTGTCCTGGAACCTCACCTCCTAGAACCTCACCTCCCCAGAGCTCTGACCCACTAGGGGAAGATAGAAACAGGCTGGGGGTGTGGATACATCTGCCAACACCCATGTCCAGCGGGGAAGCAATTACAGAAGCTAGAACTCCCACCTTCTGCACCCCATAAAGAATTCTAAGCCAGGAGCTGGGTGGTAGAGCAGTGGGTTAAGCGCAGGTGGCACAAAGCCCAAGGACCAGCATAAGGATCCCGGTTTGAGCCCCCAGCACCCCATCTGCAGGGAAGTCACTTCACAAGTGATGAAGTAGGTGTCTGTCTTTCTCTCCCCGTCTCTGTCTTCCCCTCTTCTCTCCATTTCTCTCTGCCCTATCCAACAATGACATCAATAACTACAAAAATAAAACAACAAGGGCGATAAAAAGGGAATAAATAAAATAAACATTAAAAATTATATAAAAAAAAAGAATTCTAGTCCATACTCCCAGAGGGATAAAGACTAGGGAAGCTTTCAATGGAGGGGATGGGATACGGAATTCTGGCAGTGGGAAGTGTGTGGAATTGTACCCGTTATCTTACCATCTTGTTACTCATTATTAAATCACTAGTAATTTTTAAATAATGTTAATTAATAATAACTCATGGCCAGGTCTATTCTTCCCCAGCTCTATCACTAGCAAGGGAAAGGGTCACATTCAGACAGACATGCAGGACTTTTGAGAAGGGAGAGGTTTCACCAATGCCCTCAGATCCTGTTTCCTTGAAACCTCCTGCTGACAAATGTAAGGAAGACTCCTCGACACAGGCTGAACGTCATGGCATCAGGGGCCAGGCAGTGGAGCACCTGGCACTGCACAAACACTACATGTGAGAGGACCTGGTTTCAAGCCCCCCGTCTCCACCTAAAGGGAAAAACTTCATGAGCAGTGAAGCAGTGTTGCCAGTCTCTCTCTTTCTCTCTCCCTATCTCCCCTGCCCTCCCAATTTATCTCTGACTTTTTAAAAAATATTTATTTTATTTATTTATTCCCTTCTGTTGCCCTTGTTGTCTTATTGCTATAGTTATTGTTGTTATTGATGTCGTTGTTGTTGGATAGGACAGACAGAAATGGAGAGAGGAGGGGAAGACAGAGAGGGGGAGACTCTGACTTTTTTTAATGGTTTCTGAGAGCAGTAGATTCATCATGCAGGAACTGAGCCCCAATATAATCCTAGTGGCAATAAAAAATTTTTAAATAAAAAGCATGATATCTGGGAGTTGGGTGGTAGCGCAGCAGGTTAAGCACATGTGGTGCAAAGCGCAAGGACCGGCCTAAGATCCAGTTCGATCCCCCAGCTCCCCACCTGCAGGGGAGTCGCTTCACAGGCGGTGAAGCAGGTCTGCAAGTGTCTGTCTCCCCTCCTCTCTCCATTTCTCTCTGTCCTACCCAACAACAACAACATGAAGAACAACAACAATAACTACAATACCAATAAAAAACAAGGGCAACAAAAGGGAAAATAAAGAAGTAAATATATAAAAATTAAAAAAGCATGATATCTGAAAGTCTTGCCTTTTTTTTGTTTATGCTCAGGCCTCGTGCATGCATGATTCCAGTGCTCCTAGGCTATCTTTCTCCCTTTTTTGATTTCAGACAGACTGAGCAAAGCCAGAGGGAGGGATAGCACAGCACTGCTCCGCCATCTACGGAATTTCCCCCATGCCCCAGTGCTGGAGTGTGGTGCTTACACATGGTAATGCACATACTATCAGGTAAGCTATCTCCTGGCCTGGCCCCGACAAGCTTTACCATCTTAAACTCACAATCAAATCTAGAAGTGTGGGACTATGTGAAAGCTTGGTAGAGCTTAGGGGAGCTCTCCCATCCTTGGATGGAGGTCTGGAAAGACACCCTGCTTGTTAGCCTCTCTCCATAGAGATGAGCCAAGAGGGAAAAGTCTCCTAGACTCAGCTTGCCTTGTAAGACTCTCAAGCCCACAGAAATCTCTCAGTTTCTCCCTGCTAGCAGCAGGCCACATGGCTGCCTGCTTTAAGGTTCATTTACTCAAAGTTCACCTGGCCTCCTAATCACAAAGGAGAACACACCTTATCACACACTCCTAACAGTGCTCTTTGATGTCCTTAATTTACATCAAACCTTGTTTATCTTCTCTCTATCTCACCTTAACTGGTTTAACCCCTATTCTTCTCTCAAATGCCTTTGGGTAATTAAATGCCTGCATCAGGAGACTAATTATCTTGACCTTTATGTATCTGCATCAATTCTTGTCATGCCAGCCCCCTACCATAGGGGCAAGCTGACCTTTAAGAAACCTGTAATTTCTGATGTATTTGAAGAATGTTCTTTGTTTAAATCTCTATATAAACCCAAGCCCACCCCCAAATAAACTGACAGTGTTCATACCAGAATCCTCCCCGAGTCTCTTTCTTTATCACGTAGTCTCTTGAGCTAGTGATGAAGTCTCGGTAAGCTCACCTTCCTGGCTGAGAGTCACCCCACATGAGCCCCAGCAAAGAAGAATTTAAGAACAAATAGTGACCCACTGCATTGTTGTTTGGTGCCCAAACTGTCATATCATTCTCCCCACCTGCAGAGGGGGTTCCCTTCACGAGTGGTAAAGCAGGTCTGCTGATGTCTCTCTGTCTCTCTCCCTCTCTATCTCCCCTCTCAATTTCTCACTGTCTTACCTAATAAAATGGAAAAAATAGCCACCAGGAGCAGTGCAGACACTGAGCCCCAACGATAATGCTGGAGACAAATATATATATGGTTCTTCTTCTGACTGAATACTCAGTTACTTCAGGCCTTCAATAATTTTGTTCTGCTTGAATTTCTCAACCAAAATAATTAGGTTTTAATCTATCTAACTTCTAGATAGATTAATAATACCCAGTTTACAAGAAAAATATAGGACAGAGGAACATCTTAAGTGATACCCCAGGGGGCTGGAGAAACAGCTCATGGGCAGGGAGCCTGTCTTGCCATCATGCAGCCCTGGTCAGAGCCCTGCTGCCTGGGGAGGATCACAGCACTGGGAAAAAAATCGGTGCTGTGATGTCTCCTCAATCTCCTCTCTATTTCTCTCTCTATCTCTATATCTGAATGGAGAGCTTGTTTGGAGTTTCTAGCAGGGGAGCGCAGCTACTCGTATACCCTCGACCGAAGACCAGGTCCGTCTCTATTGGGGAAGGCCATCCTCTTCAACCAAGCGCACAGCTTCAGGAGGGACGCACATGGAGTGGTGAGGGAGGAAGGGGACACCCGCCTAGCCAGCCACATCAGCCGAATCAACCCTGGCGATCAGTGGGGTGACAGATGTCGCAGCCAGATCACCCTCACATCCTCTATATCTGAATGGAAATGTTAGTCCAGAAGCAGTGAAATGGTGCATTCACAGAAAAACAATAAAGACACCATCGGGGAACAATCAGCATATTTGAGAATATGAGAAATCATAGGAAAAATATCAGCTCTCTAGTTGTAAATTCCAGGGGAGGAAGAGATGGAGCCTATAAGTATAAAGACACTGGAGATATACATCAGGCACATGCAAGGTGTAGATCCTGTTTAGGACATAATTTAAACAAGTGACTATGAAAATTCATTTGTAAAATGAATAGAAATACTGAAACCCAGCTGGATACTTGTTGAGATTATGACAGGATTGCTTAGGGGCCCAGCGGTAGCTCACCGGGTTAAGCACACATGGTGCAAATCACAAGGACCAGTGCAAGGATCCTGGCTCGAGCCCCAGCAAGCGCACATGGTGCAAAGCACAAGGACCAGTGCAAGGATCCTGGCTCGAGCCCCAGCAAGCGCACATGGTGCAAAGCACAAGGACCAGTGCAAGGATCCTGGCTCGAGCCCCAGCAAGTGCACATGGGGCAAAGCACAAGGACCAGTGCAAGGATCCCGGCTCGAGCCCCTGACTCCCCACCTGCAGAGGGGGTTCATTTCACAAGTGGCAAGGCAGGTCTGCAGTGTCTCTCTTTCTCTCCTTCTCTCTGTCTTTCCCTCTTCTCTCATTTTCTCTCTGTCCTATCCAACAGCAGCAGCAGCAGCAACAACAACAACAACATCAACAACAACAATGGAAAAAAGGACAGCCTCCAGGAGCAGTGGATTCGCAGGGCAGGCACTGAGCGCCAGTGACAACCCTGGAGGCAAAAAAAAATGATAAAAATGGGATTGCTGAACTCTATGGATAATAGAGTAGTGCTGTGTCCTTCCCTGCTTTCTCTCTCTCCCCCTTTCCATAAAAATAAAAAATGGGGGGGCAGGTGGTGGTGCACCTGGTTGAGTGCACATGTTACAATGTGCAAAGACCTGGAGTTCAAGCCCTCAGTCCCCACCTGCAGGGGGAAAGCTTCACAAACGGTGAAGCAGGGCTGCAAGTGTCTTTCTGTCCCTCTCCCTCTCTATCTCTCCCTCCCCTCTTGATTTCTGGTTGTCTCTATCCAATAAATAAATAAAGATAATAAAACAGTTTTTAAAAATGGGTCAGGGAAGTGACTCAGTGGTATACACGTGCAAGAGCTCTCAGTTCTATTCCTAGCACTGCATTAATTTTTTTTCCAAGAAGGTGTCATGGTGCCATGGTAACAGTAAAATAAAGTCCTTCTCTTATACACCATGAAGGGGCCGGGTGGCAGCGCACCTGGTTGAGAGCACATGTGACAGCATGCAAGGACCCAGGTTCGAGCTCCCGGTCCCCACCTACAGGGGGAAAGCTTCACAAGTGGTGAAGCAGGGCTGCAGGTGTCTCTCTGTCTCTCTATCTCCCCCTTCCCTCTCGATTTCTGGCTGTCTCAATTCAATAAATAAATAAAGATAATTTAAAATTTAAAAAAAAAAATAAATATGCCATGAAATATTGATGATGAAATGTTAGATTGTGTGAAAATCATTTCCATGGGAGTGGGGATAGGGAGTGAGATAAATAAATCTCATCAGCCATGAGGTGGTGATGGGTGTGACTGGACATGGGAACACGGGAGAGTAGCTTATTCTCTCTACTTCTATGAGTACCTGGGATTTTCTATAATAAACTTTCCTTATATAAAAGTAGCCTTCTGGGGGCCGGGCAGTGGTACACCTGGTTAAGCTCACACACTACAGTGTACAAGGATGCAGTTTCAAGCCCCTGGTACCCACTTGCAGGGGGAAAGCTTCTCAAGTGGTGTAGCAGGGCTGCAGGTGTCTCTCTGTTGCTCTCTCTCTCTCTATCCCCCCCTCAGTTGCTCTCTGTCTCTATCCAATAATAAATAAGTAGATCAGTAAATAAAGTAAAAACAGCCTTCCTCTTCCCAACACAATTGTTTATTTGTTCACTGTTTCCATTGATCAGCCACATCTTAGCAGTTGCTGCAAACAGCTGTATTATCAAAGCTGGCCCACTGGCCCTGTACAGAAACACACAAATGATTGTCCTCTTAAGATGGAATTCTAACATCACTGCCATTCAGATGTTAGGTAGCTAACACTGACTCCATAGCATGCTCTCCATAACAATCCAGTCACTGAGGCCAAACACAATCTCTAGGGAATAAAGGACCATTATTCCCAACCTGGCAATTGTGTCTTACCACTCTATCCTTACAAAGTAGTACCAGATATGAATTGGTCCAACCCCTGTGGAGAGCAGTCTGGAGAACTCTCAGAAGGCTAGAAGGGGACCTACCCTATGACCCTGCAATTCCTCTCCTGGGGATATATTCCAATGAACCAAATACACCCATCCAAAAAAAAATCTGTATACACCTATGTTCATAGCAGCACAATGTGTAATAGCCAAAACCTGAAAGCCACCCAGGTGTCTAACAACAGATGAGTGGCTGAGTAAGTTGTGGTCTATATACACAATGGAATGCTACTCAGCTATTAAAAATGGTGACTTCTCTCCTCTCCTCGGTCAACTAGGAATATCAAAGGACACCACCTGGGACCGCAACAAGACAGGACCAGAACGACTTTGGAAACCCACCAAATCACCAGAGCACTCAGAGACCACTCTGCCCAGACCTCCAGCTCTACCCAGTCGAGAAACTTTTCGAAAGAACAAGGAATATCAAAGACCATCTGAGACTGCAACAAGATGAGACTGGAACAACTTTGGGAACCCACCAAGTCACCAGTGAGTGAACACATGTGTGGCTCGTGGACAGAGAGGAGCCTAAGGAGAGATTCCTGGGGCTAAAGCCCATATCTACTCCCCAGTGGCTGGTAACAGTCTGGCAGTTTGCCAGTTAAGGAGCCACCTCCAGTCTGTTTTACCAGCAAAAAGAACTGCTGAAGGGAGAAGACTCCCCTAAGACTAACCAAATACAACTGTGAGTCTCCATTTGCTACTGCCCTCAGAGGCTGGTGCAGCAGTGGGGGAGGCCCTGTGCTCACATCAGGGGGCAGAGAACTTACCAGGAAACTCAGGAGAGAGCTACACCTCAGTGGCCTAGCAGTGGGGCTGTATAGTGAGAGCCTTTCCACATTGTTCTCCTGATGAGAAAATGGTGAATCTACAGACTATAAACAGGACTTATTTAGAAACTCGTAGGGTTTAGAAACTCCCCGGTTTGGCTCTGGCTTCTGGCAGAGAAGCTGAATTGAGCCCGGAGCTTTGAATCCTTGGGGTATGGGACTCTCTTTGCATAACCACTATGCTATCTTACCCCCACTTTGCTTTATCTCTTGGTCAGGAGTGAAAACCTACTTATAGGTTAAAAAAAAAAAAATTAGGGTGGGGGTATAGCATAGTGGCTGTGCAAAGAGACTTTCATGCCTGAGGCTCTCAAGTCCCAGGTTCAACCCCCCCACATTGTCATAAGCCAGAGCTCAGCAGTGCTCTGGTTAAAAAAAAAAAAAAAAAAAAAAAACAACTAAGGCTACCATAGCCTACAGGGAAGAAAAAGAACAAAAGAGGCTTTAACAACCATTGTGCTTTAACGCAGGGATTGAGATAACATTGAAACAACTGTTAATTTCCACAACTCTGAACTCTTTAAGTACCTTATTTAGACACAAGTCAGTCCAGGCAAGAGTGATCTGTGGCCTGAAAAGTACTGAGAGAAGGGCCTCATAACACAGTATAATAATGGTTAAACCAAGAAGAAACATTGGAGAAGTGAACGAGGACAAAAGTCCAGCAAAAAGGTAGAAGCACAGAAGAATGAGATCAACATCCAAACACTAATTGAGGAATTAGTCACAGGAGTGAGGAACAAGTTAGAAAGAATTGTCATTAGAAATGCAGAAACAACAAATGAGACTCTGAAAGAAAGCACTAAACCCAAGGTCATTAGAGAGCTGAAAGCTGAAGTAGCTGAGCTAAGAGCACAACTAGCTGAACAAGCTACTACAGTGTCAGAACAGGGCAACAAAACAGCTGAGCTACAGAAAACAACAGAGGGGAGAGAGAATAGAATAACTGAGGCAGAAAACAGAATTAGCAAGATCCAGGACAAATTAGAGAAAACTAAGAAAGAAGTAAGAGATCTCAAAAAGAGATTAAGAGACACTGAAAATAATAACAGAGACATATGGAATTACTTCAAAAGAAATAATATATGCATTATAGGCCTACCAGAGGAAGAAAGAGAGGCAGGGAAAGAAAGCATTCTTTTTTTTTTTTTTTTTTTTGCCTCCAGGGTTATTGCTGGGGCTTAGTGCCTGCACTACAAATCCACCGCTCCTGGAAGCTATTTTTCACCCTTTTGTTGCCCTTGTTGTTCATCATTATTATTATTAGTATTGTTGCTTTTATTGTCATTATTGCTGGATCGGACAGAGAGAAATCAAGAGAGGAGGGGAAGACAGAGGGGGAGAGAAAGATAGACACCTACAGACCTGCTTCACCACCCTGCAGGTGAGGAGCTGGGGGCTCAAACCAGGATCCTTAAGCTGGTCCTTATGCTTCATACCATGTGCGCTTAACCTGCTGCACTACTGCCTGGCCCCTGGAAGAAAGGATTCTACAGGCCATAATAGATGAGAACTTCCCTAGTCTAGAAATATAAAAGACATACAGGTTCAAGAAGTCCAGAGGGTCCCAAACAGAATTAACCCAGACTTAAAGCCACCAAGAAACACCATATTTAGAATGAAAAGGAGTAAGGATAAAGAAAGGATCCTGAAGGCTGCAAAAGAAAAACAAAGAGTCACTTACAGAGGAAAACCCGTAAGATTATGCTGGGAAAATCCAGCAGGTTTCTCCACACAAACACTACAGGCCAGAAGAGAATGGCAAGATATCTGTCGAGTGCTCAATAAGAAAAGTTTTCAACCAAGAATACTGTATCCTGCTAGACTGTCATGCAGACTAGATGGAGGCATATAAACCTTCTCAAACAAGCAACAGTTGAAGGAATCAACTATCTCCAAGCCTGGCCAGAAAGAAGTTCTAAAAGGTTTCCTATAAACAATCAGATCACCATAAATATGCCACATATCAGAACACTCTAAAAATCTACAATAGTGGCATTAAAAACTTTAATCTATAATATCAATAAATGTCAATGGCCTGAATTCACCCATTAAAAGACACAGAGTAGGAAGATGGATCAGAAAACACAACAAAACACAACCATACGTCGTCTGCAGGAATCCCACCTAACTCAACAAGACAAGCACAGACTCAAAGTAAAAGGATGGAAAACTACCATACAAGCCAATGGACCACAAAAAAAAAAAAAAAAAAAAAAAAGGGCAGGAACAGCTATGCTCATATCTGACACGATAGACCTTAAAATATGTAAAATTTAAAATGATAGGGCTGGGCATTACTTAGTGCTCAGAGGATCAATCAATCAAGAGGACTTAATGATTATCGACATTTTTTTATTTTTATATTTATTTATTTTCCCTTTTGTTGCCCTTGTTTTTTTATTGTCTTGTAGTTATTATTGCTGTTGTTGTTGATGTCGTCATTGTTGGATAGGACAGAGAGAAATGGAGAGAGGAGGGGAAGACAGAGAGGGCGAGAGAAAGACAGACACCTGCAGACCTGCTTCACCACCTGTGAAGTGACTCCCTTGCAGGTGGAGAGCCGGGGGCTCGAACCGGGATCCTTATGCCAGGTCCTTGCACTTCGCACCATGTGCGCTTAACCCGCTGCACTACCGCCGGACTCCTGATTAACAACATTTATGCACCCAAGGAGAGGCCATCTAAATACACCAAACATTTACTGAAAAAGCTACAACAGTATTTTAACAGTAACACAGTAATAGTATGGAACTTCAACACCCCACTCTCTCAGCTTGACAGATCTTCCAGGCAGAAAATCAATAAAGAAAAAAGGGAGCTAATGAAGAGATGGATAAACTAGAACTATTTTCAGAGTAAAAATGGTGATTTCACTATTTTCAGCCCATCTTGGGTGGAGCTTGAAGAAATTATGTTGAGTGAAATAAGTCAGAAACAGAAGGATGAATATGAGATGATCTCATTCACAGGCAGAAGTTGAAAAACAAGATCAGAAGAGAAAACACTAAACTGAACTTGGACTGGAGTTGCTGTACTGCACTAAAGTGCACTAAAAGACTGGGATTGTGGAAGAGTTCAGGTCCTCGAACAGGATGACACAGGACTTAGTGGGGGCTGTACTGTTGTGTGGAAAAATGAGAAATGTTATGCATGTACAAACGACTGTATTGTACTGTCAACTGTAAAACATTAATCCCCCAATAAAGAAATTTTTAAAAAATGGTGTGGGAGTCAGGCAGTAGCGCAGTGGGTTAAGCGCAGGTGGTGCAAAGCGCAAGGACCGGTGTAAGGATCCCAGTTCGAGCCCCCGGCTCCCCACCTGCAGGGGCGTCGCTTCACAGGCGGTGAAGCAGGTCTGCAGGTGTCTATCTTTCTCTCCCCCTCTCTGTCTTCCCCTCCTCTCTCCATTTCTCTCTGTCCTATCCAACAACAATAACTACACGACATCAACAACAACTACAACAATAAAACAACAAGGGCAACAAAAGGGAATAAATAAATAAATATTTTATAAAAATGGTGAATTCACCTTCTTCCTCTCATCTTGAATGGGGCTTGAAGGAATCATGGTAAGCGAGATAAGCCAGAAAAGGCCCAGAGATGACAAAAAGCAAAAAGCAAACAAACACCCCATCAACCTGAGCACTTCCTGCATACATCCGGAAATACAGGTGAGTGGAGGAATGACAGGCGGGGTACTCATCACCATGCCAGTGAGGATGGGGCTGAATGGACGATGAAAGGTGCCCCTTCCTCTAGCTGAATGCAGCTACCGTCAAGGCACACGCTGAGACAGAGGGGTCTGGAAGCGAGTCCAGTCCTCCCCTAGCTGGGACTCTTTGGGAAAGACACAACATATGGAGTGTACATCTGACGCTGAAACCAGAAGTGGGAAGTGCTGGCTGGAAGGACTCTGATGCCCACAGTGCCAAATCATCCCAACAGACTAGGAGGCAGCACTATGGGTGTGGGGCTCTGCTGGTGGCTGAATGCGGGTCAGGCTCTTCAGTCACAAGTGCTGGAGCTACCCCCACAGAGCCCATGAGCTGCATCTGAGAAGAAAAGCCCAGTTCAGGCCAGGGTGATAACGGGCAAGATGACAACAGGAAAGAGCCAAGATTCAGCTTCCCTCAGAGTGCAGCTCCACTGCCTGTCTGCGGTCAGTAAAGTGATCTCCCCTCACTTGACCCTCTGCTTGCCTCCAGAAGGTTTCCTTTTTTAATTTTTATTTATTTATTCCCTTTTTGTTGCCCTTGTTGTTTTACGGATGTCGTTGTTGTTGGATAGGACAGAGAGAAATGGAGAGAGGAGGGGAAGACAGAGGGGGCCGCTGTGCTACCGCCCGACTCCCTTCCAGAAGGTTTCTAACTGACCCCAAATTCACAAGCCTGCTTGACACTGTACCGATGCCTTTTCCTGAATGCCCGGAAGCACATGCCACAGGGCCTTTTCCCCATGAATGGGCCGATGCGTTCAGCAGATCAGAACAGAACATCAGAACGTGCTAAATTTGGCAGCAGGTAGCTGAGACGCTTTTGGTGAAAGGAAGTAGACACCATTTGGAGCTAAAGGAGAGACACTGTGCAGTGCTGCTCAGCTGTGCCTTGCCTATAGCCAGGAGTGAGGTGATGTGATTGCTAACTACAAGAGCCTCTGACTCCCCAGGTCCATGGCAGTTCATGCTTCTGCCCTGTGGCAGAACTCACAGGCTAGAAATGAAACCCTGAAAGGAAGCATAAGCAATGGGCGTTGAGCTAAAAGACTGGTCTACTACCCCTTTCCACCTCTCTCTCTGTTCTTTCTCTCTCCCTCTCTCTCTCTCTCTCTCTCCGTGTGTGTGTGTGTGTGTGTGTGTGTGTGTGTGTGTGTGTGTGTGTGTGTCTATCTCTGAGTTGCCCAAGTCTTTTAAAACTGCTTGACTCTACAGCATTCATAAACTACAAGCGGAGCAGCCTGTTAGTCAAATTCCCCATATAAAGAACTCCCCAAACAAGGTATTTTTCCATTCAGCTATTGATGCTTACTTACCCCTGGAGAGCTTTAAAGCCTGGGTGAGCCCCTCTCAAGCTGAAATTCAAACAGCAGCTCACCCAGCACACAGCCAAATGGACAGTATTTGCAGGTCCATATGCTATTCAACTGCATTACCGTAATAGCTAATGCAATATGGACAAATCCCATCTTATAAGGGCTGCTTACAGTCTGGTCTATCTGGGGCGGGTTTCAGACTACTAAGTGCTATTCATTTACTATTAGTCGTCTAGGAAATGACTTCTGAGGAGATAAACACATGAGAGGCATCGTTGGGCAGCTGAAGAACAAAAAATATTCCCTCACAGTTGACATGACCCCCACCTCTCTCTCTCTCTCTCTCTCTCTCACACACACACACAAACACACACACACACACACACACACACACACACACATGACACTATCAGCAGACTCACAAGATGCCAAAAACATCTCCTGGCTTTGCTACTCCCCAGGCTTATTTGGTGTCAAGATAATGTCTTCCCTTCTCTGTCTTCTGGTTGCCTTCCTGACCTGCCCACCTGTTTTATTATATGTCGGCATTTTTGTCCCACTGCATTCACCCACTGATTGTTTCTGTGGGATCTTAGCTGGCAAACATTTGGAACAGCCTGGCTTCACGGTATTTGTTTACAGTATTCTATGTAGGTTTCACCTTTTCCACTGGACTGAGATGTGAGTGAAAATCATAAGGCGACGAGAACATATTTGTGGCCTGAAGACTCGACAGCACTTCGCCGCAAAGTGTTTCTCTAGAGCTTTGTAAAAGCCCACGACCCTGTTAATATTGTTGAGCCTGGGTGACTGCCAGGGACCTTTTTTCCTCCCTCCAAAGATGATTACAGCTACTAAAATGCCTGAGGAAAGCCCATGACCAAGTTCATGGTTCAACTACCTCTCTCTCTCTCTCTCTCTCTCTCTCTCCCTCTCTCTCTCTCTCTCTCCCCCGCCCCCCCCCCGCCCCGCAGTGACACTTCTCTCTGCCCACGGCCACTCCCATTGTGCTCTTCCCTTGGCCCACACAATGGACAGACACATGCAGACCGAGATGTTTTCCACCCCGCTTGCTCCCTAGCGTGGAGGGCCCGGGCTGAGGTTACATAAGCCCCTCCGGAGCCGGCGTCGGGGCAGGCGGTCTGGGTTCGGCGGCCCTGGCTGCCCGGAGCCCGCGTCGCCAGCAGGAGGCCGGGAGGGCGCCCCGCCGCAGGCCGCTGTCAGACCACCCGGCGGCCGGCCCGGGGCTCCAGGTGCGGCCAGAGCGACCCGCCCGCCCCGGCCGCGAGACGCAGCTCCCCGCGCCCGGCCCCGTCCGCCCCCGTCCGCCGCCGCCGCCGCCGCCGCGCGCTTACCTGCCCGGACCCGGGCCGGGGCCGGGGCCGGGACCTCCGGGGCCTCCGGGGCCTCCGGGGCCTCCGGGACCTCCGGGACCTCCAGGACCAGGGCCGGGCCCGGGACCAAGCCCAGGACCCCGACCGGGACCCGGACCGAGACCAGGCCCGGGGCCCGGGGGTCCCGCCGTCCCCCGCGCCGCGCCCGCTGCAGGGAGCTGTCCGCCGCCGGCAGGTGCTGAAGGCGGCTTTCCGGCTCCGGGGCCCGGGCTCGGGCCGGAGCTTCCGGGCGGCAGCGACCCATCGCCACCCTCCAGGCTAGCCTCGTTGCCCATGGCGGGCGCGAGGGGCTGGGGCCGTGCTGGGCCCGGGCCGGCGGCTCCCGGGCGGCTGCTCACTCGCTCAACGCCGCCGCCATCTCCCAGCTCGGCTCGCGCCGCCGCCTGACCCTGCGCATGCGCGAGCGGTGCCGCGCGCCCCTGCCCTGCACACACACCCCCTCCCCACGCGCGCGCTCCCGCCAGCCCGAGAGTCGCGTGTCCACGAACCCGCGATGGGGTGGCTGGGAAACCGGCTCCTGGGCCGGCGCATGCGCCCTGCGGGGCCGACCTGCCGGCGTGGGGCGCCCGGGCCCAGCAGGATCTGGCGGCATAGCTCCAGTGCAGCAGGATGCACGGGGCTGTGCGCGCTTCCGACAGCGCTGAGCCTGACCCTAGATTCGCTGGCGACTCCTGTCCTGAGGAACCGGACAGCAGAGGGTCTCCTTTGTGTAGCCACGGACTGGGGGCGAGTGTCGGAGAGGAGTCACGAGTGTGACCTGCAAAGATGCAAAGAGACGGGGGGGGGGGTGTGTGAAAAAGGCGAATGAACAAGGGTATTCAGAGGCACGAGGTCACGGAAGCATAGAGACAAGATGCTGAGTAGTGAGGCCTGATTGGGGAATGAGGACTCCATCCATCTGCCATTTCCCCCTGAGAGCTGGTCCCCCGGGAAAGAACCTCAGGAAGCCTCCCAGGAAAGGGCGGAGGTGTGTCCAGGTTGCCTGGGGCCACAGGACAGTGACCTTGGAGATGGGAAAGAGGAGGTGATGCTTCCCAGAGGCCTTACAGGTCATGGGCCCCTTGGAATAGACCTAAAGTAGACTTCCCAGCTTCTTCCAACATGAAGACCCCAAATCTCACCTGCTCTAGTCTTACTTTTAGGTTCCTGATTATTAAACAATTTGTCCTGCTTTATATCTTAATGCTTTTCAGCCACCAAGTTGCAGATGCTGCCATGACTCCAACCTGATTTCCCTGGGCAGGCGCCCTCACCAGTGTGTCCTGGAACCTCACCTCCCCAGACCCCTGCCTCACTAGGGAACTAGGGAAAAAGAGAGACAGGCTGGGGGGTGGATCCACCTGCCAACACCCACATCCAGCGGGGAAGCAATTACAGAAGCCAGACCTTCCACCTTCTGCATTCCATAAAGAATTTTTGGTCCATACTCCCAGAGGGATAAAAAATAGGAAGTTTCCAATGGAGGGGAGGGGATAGGGAACTCCGATGGTGGGAATTGTGTGGAATTGTACCCCTCTTACCTCACAATATTTTTTTTCTTTTTTTTAAATATTTATTTATTTATTTATTCCCTTTGTTGTTGCCCTTGTTGTTTTATTGTTGTAGTTATTATTGTTGTTATTGATATCATCGTTGTTGGATAGGACAGAGAGAAATGGAGAGAGGAGGGGAAGACAGAGAGGGGGAGAGAAAGACAGACACCTGCAGACCTGCTTCACCGCCTGTGAAGTGACTCCCCTGCAGGTGGGGAGCCAGGGGCTCGAACCGGGATCCTTTCGCTGGTCCTTGCGCTTTGCGCCACGTGAGCTTAACCCGCTGCGCTACCGCCCGACTCCCTTTTTTTTTCTTTTTTTTCCTCCAGGGTTATTGCTGGGCTCGGTGCCTGCACCATGAATCCGCCGCTCCTGGAGACCATTTTTCCCCCTTTTGTTGCCCTTGTTGTTGTAGCCTTGTTGTGGTTATTATCATTGCCATTGTTGTTGTCGTCATTGTTGGATAGGACAGAGAGAAATGGAGAGAGGAGGGGAAGACAGGGGGAGAGAAAGACAGACACCTGCAGACCTGCTTCACTGCCTGTGAAGCGACTCCCCTGCAGGTGGGGAGCCGGGGACTCAAACTGGGATCCTTACGCCGGTCCCTGCACTTTGTGCCACATGTGCTTAACCCACTGCGCCACCGCCCGACCCCCATCTCACAATATTTTTTAAGGATTTTATGTATTTATTTATTTATGAGAAAGATAGGAAGAGAGAGAGAAAGAACCAGACATCACTCTGGTATATGTGCTGCCAGGGATCATCAAACTCGGGACCTCATGCTTGAGAGTCTATGCTTTTTCACTGTGCCACCACGTGGAACACTTATCTCACAGTCTTGTCGATCATTATTAATAAATAAATTTCAAATGGGGTGAAAAAAAAGGCTCCCAGGAACTCTCTAAATGTGTGATGCAGATTTCTTTCCCAAATCAGTCTTCAGTCACTTCACTTTTACAGACTACAGGGCTGGCACACTGCTCAGGATGGTCTGCCTCATGGCTTCTCACACCAGCCTGTGCTTTCCTGAAGGAGAATTTTTCTTAGAAGATCCAGACTATATTCCAAGCAATCCTTGGCTTCATAAATCATGACTGTGTAAAGTTATTTGAGTATATTTGAACCCATTTTGCAAACCCGTTTAATTCTCCTAATGATAAAGAATATATCAGGGGAGTCTGGCGGTAGCGCAGCGGCTTGAGCGCAAGTGGCACAAAGCGCAAGGACCAGCGTAAGGACCCCAGTTTGAGTCCCCAGCTCCCCACCTGCAAGGGAGTCACTTCACAAGTGGTGAAGCAGGTCTGCAGGTGTCTGTCTTTCTCTCCCCCCTCTCTGTCTTCCCCTCCTCTCTCCATTTCTCTCTGTCCTATCCAACAATGACATCAACAACAATAATAAAACTACAACAATAAAAATAAAGAAACAAAAGGGGGAAAATAAATATCAACAAAATCTTTTAAAAATTTTTTTGAAAGAATATATCAGATGAGGTGTCAGCAGTTTTAATCTGACGTGGAATAATCCAGGATCATAGTGAGCACTGACATCCAGCCTGGTGGACAGACCCTGGTCCCCCCCCCCCTTAACTCAAAACTGTTCCTTCCAGTGTGGACTTGCTGGGGCTGTCTGGGATGAGGAAAGTCCTTCTGCCAGTGTTATGATGATCCAGGATATTTGAATCAGCTTTGTGGGCGTTTATGTGTGCGCCCCCAGGCTTCCCAAGTAATGTAGGATGGGGACTCAGTTGGCTCACATGACAGATGATAAAGGGTGGTCCTTTATCATGGTCCATCCAGACAGCAAGAAAAGATGTGCCTTGAACCTGGGTACAGGTTCTTATCAAAATCAGAAACAATTTAGGGACAAAGGCACAAGTAAGTGGCAACTCAGATTTATTAGGAGGGGGGAAGCAAAGGTGGGGGAGATAGCATAATGGTTATGCAAAGAGACTCTCAGGCTTGAGGCTCTAAGGCCCCAATTTCAGTAGTCCAGACCACCATAAGCCAGAGCTAAGCAGTGCTCTTGTAGGGGGAAAAAAAGGGGGGTGGGGGGGGCAGAAGTATAAACCCAAGGGAATGCAGGCAGATTCTAGGGTGAACTGTGCCACTAGTTGGGGGGGGTGGCAGTTAGTTTACATGGTGTCTGTCTGGGATAAGCAGAGGGTCTCTCAGGGAAGGAAGACTTAATTGTTATCATTAAGGATCTGGGATAGGTAAGAATTTTCTAGAAAAGGAGTTGTTTTCCTAAGACTCAACTTCTTCTTATCTAACCATTAATGTTCATTTTTGTAACTGTCATCAGATGCATGACAGTACCCATCCCAACCAGTATGGAATATTTTTTTAGATTTATTCATTATTGATAGAGGGAGAAGAGAGACACAACCAGAACCACTCTGGCACAGGTGTTGCTGGGGATCAAACTCAGTACCTCATGTTTATAAGTCCAGCACTTTTGCCACTGATCCCTCTCCTGGGTATGGAAACTTGATTATAATGACAATATAGAGAAGCTTAGAGTCAGGTGACACATTTCAGGTGCCATCTTGGATCCATGATGTTTCTTCCAGTTCTTGATAACCACTTGGAACTTAGGGTCAGCTGGCCCAGGAGGTGGCAATAGTTAAAGTGCTGAACTCTCAAACAGGAGATTCTGAGTTCAGTCTCTGGCATCGTAATTGTCAGAGTGCTGTGTTGGTTCTCTCCACTACCACCCCATACATTCATTATCATTAATAAATCAATCTTTTTTTTTATTTAAAAGGAGACATTAACAAAACCATAGGATAAGAGGGGTACAACTCCACACAGTTGCCACCACCATATCTCCATATCCCATCCCTTCCCCTGATAGCTTCCCTATTCTTTATCGCTCTGGGAGTATGGACCCAAGGTCATTGTGGGATGCAGGTGGAAGGTCTGGCTTCTGTAATTGCTTCCCCACTGAACATGGGCGTTGGCAGGTCGATCCATACTCCCAGTCTGTCTCTTTCCCTAGTAGGGTGGGGCTCTGGGGAAGCAGAGCTCCAGGACACACTGGTGGGGTTGTCTGTCCAGGAAGATCTGGTCGGCATCATACTAGCATCTGCAACCTGGTGGCTGAAAAGAGAGTTAACATACAAAGCCAAACTAATTGTTGACCAATCATGGACCTAAAGTCTGGAATAGTACAGATGAAGTGTTGGGGGGGTCCTCCATTTTGTCGATAGCTAGTACGCATATTTTAGTTATATTTCAAAGGGCCTGTAGCCATACTAGTTTTTGTTAGTTTGTTTTTTCTCTGAGCCTGAAATCTGATTTTCAGGTGGATTCAAGTTATTGTCTGGGGAGGTGATGTCATGGCTGGAAAAGGGACAGAAAGCTGGATCAGGGAAGAGAGTAGCTCCCTAATATGGGGAAGGGGTATAAATATTGTTGACTGTAAACCCCATTGACTTGATGTGATCTGGGGCCCATATTCAGCTTAGGAGCCTATGTGAACTTTGCATCCCTGTAGATCTGAGCTCACATTCTGTGGTCATGAGTAGGAACATTCCAAGCTGCCCCAGTATCGACCCATCTTCCTCAGGTGGAGCATAGAGTATGTTGCCCAGCCTCCCTTCGGAGGATGGAACATTCTCTACCATTGTTGACCCAAGTTGAGGGCAAGGTCCTATGGGGGCCCACAAAGGGGTCTATTGTGTTGTTCCTGATAGAGATGACCGGTAACAATGGAGAGAGGGATTTATTTGAGGTCTAGGCCCATCAAGTCTGTTTGGGAATCTCAGGACCCCCTACTAGGGCCCCAGCTGATGGGGTGGCCTGATAGTGACTAACAAGTCACTGTTAAAGTCTGCCAGTCTCTTGCTCTTATTCAACTTTTGCAGTCCTTGCTTTGCTAAGGTTAGCTTTGGAGTGAGAGATTGCAATAGGAAGTAGGTGAGGAGGGTATCTAAGTCTAATTAGATACTATTTCATTAGGAACTTTATACTGACTCAGACTATTGTGTACTTTTGCTGTCAGGTATATATTTTGCCCTAGTATATGGATATGTGTGAACATATGCTCTATCTCACGGGACCTGGTCTCTATCTAGGTTTTGGGACTTTGTTAGGAAGTGAACCGCCTGAAATGGAATCAGAGAATACTATGAAAGGAAAAGTCTCACCTGAGTAATAAAGCTGAAGGGTTGTCATTTCACACCTGACGTCTCTGGATAGTCTGAAGTGAAGCATGCTGAGGTGGTACTTGTTGCGTTGATTAGGTTGGGATCAGCAGATGCAATATTATTTGGTATGAATTGAGAGAAGCATGCAGGAAAGTGAACCCCACCCTAGAGGTTCCAGGACTGGGGGAAATATAGGCTCTATAGTGGAAATGTGAGGTTCCTGCTGTGTTAGGGTTCAAGAAGACAACAGATAGTTATTGTTATAATCACATTATTTGGTAATTGGGTTAGCTTTGAAAAATCCCTTTGTTAGGATTTGCTGTATAGTACCCAACATCACCATAATTTATGTCCTTTGACATTATTTGTATATAGCTGTGCCACCAGTTGCTTCTGTTCTCCCTGGTCTAGGCTTTTAAGAGAGTCAACATATTAAAGACTCAGCCTATGTATTAAAAAGACTCAGTCTGTGCTTTAAAAAGTTTGAGATATACAATCAATTTTTCCCTCTCATATTAATTAAATAGTGATTTCTATGACTACAAATTAATAGGAGTGTACATAAACACCATTCCCACCACCAAAAGACTATGTCCTATCCCACCTCCCACCACCCCAGGAAGCCAAATATCCACCCTCCCCCTCACCCCAGGGTTTTTACTTTGGTGCCCTACTCCAGAATAAATCAATCTTAATCCCAGGTTCAATCACCAGCACCATCGTAAACTAGAGTTGAGTAATGCTCTGACATCTACTTATCTTTCATTAAAATAAATAAATAAAATATTTTTAAATGCTAAAAAGGAAAGGATTGGAGGCCAGGCAGAAGCACAGTGGGTTAAGCACACATGGCACAAAGCGCAAGGACGGGCGTAAGGATCCCAGTTCGAGCCTCTGGCTCCCCACCTGCAGGGGAGTCGATTCACAAGTGGTGAAGCAGGTCTGCAGGTGTCTGTCTTTCTCTCCTCCTCTCTCTTCCCCTTCTCTCTCCATTTCTCTCTGTCCTATCCAACAACAACAACAACAGCAATGGCAACAATAATATCAACAACAAGGGCAACAGCAATGGCACAAAATGGGAAAAATGGCCTCCAGGAGCAGTGGATTCACAGTGCAGGAACCAAACACCAGCAATAACCCTGGAGGCAAAAAAAAAAAACTAACTAATTAATTAAGAGGAAATAATTTGATATTTAAATGACTAGAGAAAGTTATAAAAAATTAAAATAGGAGGCTGGGCGGTAGCGCAGCAGGTTAAGCGCACATGGCATAAAATGCAAGGAAAGGCCCAAGGATCCCAGTTGGAACCCCCACTCCCCACCTGCAGAGGGGTCACTTAGCAAGTGGTGAAGCAGGTCTGCAGGTGTCTGTCTTTCTCTCCCCCTTTCTATCTTCCCCTCCTCTCTCCATTTCTCTCTGTCCTATCCAACAACAACAGCAATAACAACAAGGGCAACAAAAATGGGGAAAATGGCCTCCAGGAGCAGTAGATTAGTAGTGTAGGCACTAAGCACCATCGATAAACCTGAAGGCAATAAAAACAAAAAACCAATTTTTAAAATTATAAACCAATCTTAAAAAAGAAAAGAGACGGGGCCAGGTGGTGGCATATCGGGTTAAGCACACATTGTGTGAAGCCCAAGGACCAGTGAAAGAATCCTGGTTCCAGCCCCGGCTCCCCACCTGCAGGGGAGTCGCTTCACAAGCAGTGAAGCAGGTCTGCAGGTGTCTGTCTTTCTCTCCCCCTCTCTGTCTTCCCCTCCTCTCTTGATTTCTTTCTGTCCTAGCCAACAAAAACAAAAGCAACAATAGCAATGACAACAACAAGGACAACAAAATAGGAAAAATGGCCTCCAGGAGCAGTGGATTCATAGTGCAGTAACCCTGGAGGCAAAAAAAAAAAAAAAAAAAGAGGAAGTCTTCGTTGTGTTCAGTGTCTTATTTTGCTGTCACAATGACTTGGCAGTAGACATAATGTCTTCCCTCCTGACTTCTAGCCTGTCTCACAAGAATCCACAAATCAGCCCTAATCCTTCCCTCATGAGCCCTTCACAACTGACTTGGGCTTACCAAGCCTCCACTTTCTAACCTGCAAAGTCATAATAATACTAGCTCATATGAAAGGAGAGTGACGAAGCAGAAGAGACTGGTGTAGATAAAATGCCAGAACAAGTGTCTGGCATACACCTGGTCACCTCTAGGACTGTCCTTCTGGGAGGCAGTGCGGGTTGGCGGTGGGGGCCGTGCCACTCTGTTTCTCTGGGGAAAGGACATGCATATAGGCGCTTGGGGAAGGCTAGTGACCTTCGCCACACGCAAGCTACTCTGGCTTCATAGACACCAGGCCGCCTGGGCTGGGCTATTTGGAAACTGGGGGGAGAAGTGTGTTTGTTTTCTGTTTTTGTAAAAGCCATGGGAGCTACGAGTTTCCGCCAATTTAAATCAACATGCCCTGGGTCCTATGGGAGTAATTAGCCCTACCCAGCCAGCCAGCAGGCCTGGGAGGAGTTGTCCTCCTCAGAGTAGATTCCAGGCTACTAGCAGACAATCCAGAGTCTGTGCTGCCCTGGTAACAAAGGGCACCCGAAAGTGTGGGCTAGTGGCACGCCTACCTGCCTCTCAGTCTTTCAGTTCTACCTCCTCTGAGAAACATCCTCAGGATGTCCCAGAAGCGCATGTGCCCTGACCATACAGACCCCTAACACTTACCCTAGAGATTCCTGCTGGCCACAAGGCGGCCATGCCTTTGGTTGTGTCAAGTTCTGATTTAGTACCCTATTAAAAATTTTATTAGGGGCCTGGTGATGGCACACCTGGTTGAGTGCACATGTTACAATGTGCAAGGATACAGGTTCAAGCCCCTGGTTCCCCCACCTGCAAAGGGAAAGCTTTGTTTGAAAGGGAAAGCTTTGTTTGAAGCACTGTTGCAGGTGTCTCTCTGTCTCTCTCCCTCTCTATCACTCCCTTATTTCTTGATTTCTGGCTGTCTCTATCCAATAAATAAATAAAGATAATAAAAAAAAACTGTTGGGAGTTGGGCGGTAGTGCAGCAGGTTAAGTGCACATGGCACGAAGCTCAAGGACCAGCATAAGGATCTCGGTTCGAGCCCCCGGCTCCCCAACTGCAGGGCAGTCGCTTCACAGGTGGTGAAGCAGGTCTGCAGGTGTCTGTCTTTCTCTCCCCCTCTCTGTCTTCTCCTCCTCTCTCCATTTCTCCCTGTCCTATCTAACAACAATGATGACATCAATAACAACAATAATAACTACAACAATAAAAATAACAAGGTCAACAAAAGGGAAAATCAATAAATAAAATTTTTAAAAGACTTAATTTTTTTGTTAATTTATTTATGAGAGAAGGAGAAAAAGAGAGAACTAGAGCATCACTGGCACAGTTGATACTGGGGACCAAACCTGGACCACACGCTTGAAAGTCCAACACATTCTCCATTGCGGCTGGACCACCAGTCTCCACATTTATTCACTGCTGTGAAGATGGTTTTCCTCTTCTTGACCTAAATGGGAACTTCATCTTCTGTGCCCCACCTCCTGAGTCAGCCTTCAGCAGGACATAGGGTTAATGACTGGGCTGAGTTCTCCTTGGGGCTCTGAGCTCTTTGCTTATCTGCACTTCCAAGGGACTTTACCACCCATGAGACTTAAAAACACCCCTAGGAACATTAGTGTAGTACCTGCATCACTGCATTTAGAATGTTGACGTAAGGGAGTCGGACGGTAGCACAGCGGGTTAAGTGCACGTGGGGCTAAGTGCAAGAACCGGCATAAGGATCCTGGTTCAAGCCCCCGGCTCCCCACCTGCAAGGGAGTCACTTCACAGGCGGTGAAGCAGGTCTGCAGGTGTCTGTCTTTCTCTTCCCATCTCTGTCTTCCCCTCCTCTCTCCATGTCTCTCTGTCCTATCCAACAATGACAACATCAATAACAACAACAATAATAACTACAATAATAAACAAACAAGGGCAACAAAAGGGAAAATAAATAAATATATTTTTTAAAAGAATGTTGACTTAAGGGAGCCAGGCACAGCAGGTTAAGCGCATGTGCTGGAAAGTGCACGGACTGCATCAGGATCCCAGTTCAAGCCTCCGGCTCCCCACCTGCAGGGTCGTCGCTTCACAGATCTATCTTTCTCTCACCCTCTCTGTCTTCCCCTTCTCTCTCCAGTTCTCTCTGTCCTATCCAACAACAACAACAACAACAATAAACAATAAAGGCAAGAAAAGGGGAAAAATGAAAATGAAATTAAAATATTGTTTAAAATTTTTTTAAAAAAGAATGTTGACTTAATAAGGAATAGAAAGAATCCTGAATCTCAATAGTCTGTGTTCATGGCAGAGCTGTAATTGAGACATCATATTCACCTAATAGAATTCACTAGGACTGACTGTACTTCATGACAAGTAAATGAATAAATTTCCCAACCAGCTATGTGATACGACTAGGATCATTCCCTCCAGACTCCAGCTGTCCAGGTCCTGGGACCTCCTGGTTACCTGATCTGAGACTGAATAAACCTAGAGGCCCTGCAGGAGCTTCCCCAGGCCCCTAAATCTCACTTGCTTTTAATGTTTTTTATTTCTTTTTTTTTTTAAACAATTTTTTAAATTTATTTTATTTATTTATTCCCCTTTTGTTGCCCTTGTTGTTTTATTGTTGTAGTTATTATTGTTGTTGTCGTTGTTGGATAGGACAGAGAGAAATGGAGAGAGGAGGGGAAGACAGAGAGGAGGAGAGAAAGATAGACACCTGCAGACCTGCTTCACCGCCTGTGAAGCGACTCCCCTGCAGGTGGGGAGCCGGGGTTCAAACCGGGATCCTTATGCCGGTCCTTGTGCTTTGCGCCACCTGCGCTTAACCCGCTGCGCTACAGCCCGACTCCCAATGTTTTTTATTTCTTTACTATTGGACAGAGACAGAGAGAAATTGAGAAGAGAGGGGGAGATAGAGAAGGAGAGAGACAGAGCGACACCTGCAGCCCCACTTCACCACTCGTGAAGCTTTTCCGCTGCAGGTGGGTGTTGGTATGCATGAGACCCCTTCTGTTTCATTTGGTTTAAATCCCCCCTGCTTAACACTATTCTATTTACATAACCACTTCATTCTATTTACATAACCGCTGTTAACAAGCGCCTCCCTCCAGGGCATTGGTTCAGTCCCCACTGTTTCATGATATGTTTTTGCTCCACCCCCCCTCCTTGTCACACCCTGATCCCTTCTTTATCACACCCTGATTTTCACCAGTCACTTTTCTCTCCACCCTCTCTATGTCACATCCTGTTTCCACCCTACTTGGTAAGTATATATAAAGACAGCATTGTGAGTTTTAGAGTACTGTACTTTGAGTTTAACTTAGCTCGTCTTAGATTGTGCTGCGTCCTGCATGAATAAAGAGATACTGCCTACAGCTCAACCATGAGTCCCTGGTCATCTGTTACCTGCCCGTGAAGCCAGCCCGGCGAAAACAACATAACCCGTCGAAAACAACAGGTGGGGACCAGGGGCTTGGGTCCTTGCACACTGTAATGGGGGACTTAACCAGGTGCATCACTGCCTGGCCCCCAGGTATAGTCTCTCTTTTTTTTATTGCCACCAGGGTTATTTCTGTGGCTTAGTGTCAGCACTAAGTTCATAATGAAATAGTGTCTACTTAGACTTAGCTGCCCTCCTCACATATTTCCTATTACACTTCCCTCACTCAGTCTCAAGCTATTCTTTATCACTGCAAGGACTACAAAAGCTGAACAAGGGCAAGAGACTGGAAGACTTTAACAATGACTCTTTAGGCACTATCAGCCCACCCCATCAGCTGGGGCCCTAGTCGGGGAGTCCTCAGATTCCCAAACAGACATGATGGGCCTAGACCTCAAATAAATCCCTCTCTCCATTGTTAGCGGTCATCTCTATCAGGAACAACACAATAGACCCCTTTGTGGACCCTCTCAGTGAGAAACAACTCAAGAAATTGGTTTGCTGTCTTCATTTCTCCTCTGTGTTAAAAGATCTGAAGAGAAAGGGAGTCCTAAGAAACAGTTGCCTTCCTGGCTGAGGTATGCAAGCACCAGCCACTAGCATGAGGCATAAGGCAGCTCAAGCTGGTATGAGGCCGCAACAGAGAGACTCAGTCCTCTAGGCTAGCTGGGCGGCCTGCCTTGTGCGTCTCGGCACCCAAGCCCATGGTGGAGTAGGAAGAATAAGTAAAGCTAGAAGGTTTAATTCCTTTTCTGTTGCTCTATGCAAATCATATTTCAATCTATAGGCAGGTAAGTAGGTAACAGATGATGATGATGATGACGATGATGATGATGATGATGATGATGATAGAGATTTTAGGGGGGGGTTGTTTTGCCTCTAGGGTTATCGCTGGGGTTCGGTGCTGGCACTATGAATCCACTGCTCCTGGAGGCCATTTATTTCATTTTATTGGACAGGACAAAGAGAAATTGAGAAAGGAGAGGGGGACAGAAAGGGAGAGAGATGGACACATGCAGACCTGCTCTACTGCTAGTTAAGAACCCGCACTTGAGGGGGTCCTTGCACTTAGTACTATGTGCACTTAACCAGGTGTGCCATCACCCGGCCCCTTATTTCGATATATTTCTTTCTTTATTTTGGATAGAGACAGAGAAAAGGGGGAGATAGAGAAGGAGAGGGAGAAAGACCTGTGGCACTGCTTCACTGCTTATGAAGCTCACCCCTACAGTAGAGACTAGGGGTTTGAACCCAGGTCCTTGCACACTGTATTGCATGCACTTACCTGGTTGTGTCACTGCCTGGCCCCTACTAAATGCAGATCTTTACTTGCACTTGTGTGAAAAAAATTGGTAAAAATGATCAAAAATGTTTACCACCAGTCTAACCTCACCGCCCATGCATTGCTTTCAAGAAAGCTAATTAAATCCTGTTGCTATTAGAGTTATGTGGTTCTGAAAGCTTGTTGTGACAAGAAAGCATAATGAAGTCATGATTTCTCCCAAGTTGTAAGTGTCCAAGTCAAAATATGTGCTTCCCTTGTCCTTTCTGCTAGACAGACCTCTGGTCTGGCTTCGCCGGTCTCCTCCGTGCCTGTGTGTGCTTACTCCCCCAGCTAGGCCACAGCCAGCTCCTGTGCAGTGCCAGGCCCAAGGGTGGGACCTGCCCGAGGAGCTCAGTTTGCAGAGATGAAAAACAGGCATGCAGGTCATTTCACACAAGCCAGAGGAAATGCTACTTTGATCCCTATTGCAGTCCTTCAAACTGGGATCCCAGTTCCCATGGAGTCCCCCCACTGACCTCTGTTCCAAGGATGAGGGCGGGAGGTGGGGCTGGGAAGGGGCCCCGGGTGGAAAGGTTTGCCGCTGCAGGCTCTCCTTACCAGCCCTATCCCCATCGACAGAGACCCAGGCACGCCTTGGACCGTTCAGGCAGGGCCAGTTTGCTCAGGTCCTCCATCGGGTACACTTTCACTGGCCTTCAGGGAAATAAATCTTAGAGGAGGGCCTCTCTGTAACTCTAGGGCTGCAAGTCCAAGTGCATCATAAACAGGGATTAACCTTTGTTACCAGGCATCTCAGGCCACGGTTCCTAGCCCCTCTCTCCACGGAGCTCTCTCTCTGTCCTGATCAGCACGGGTTGTGATTGGACTTGGCTTGCCCTGTTGTCTTTGCTGAGTGCCCTGGAAGCTTCCAGGGGCCACTGGAGAGTTCCCTGCCTCATGGGAATACTAGACACAATGGGACACAGTCTCTAACCATGGCAAGTAGAACAGTATATTGGTATAGATGATTTCAATTCAGCTAGATTTGGTACTTTTTTCCCATTTTGTTGTTGACCTTGTTGTTGTCATTATTGTTATCGTCAGCATTGCTGTCATTGTTGTTGGATAGGACAGAGAGAAATGGAGAGAGGAGGGGAAGACAGAGAAGGGGAGAGAAAGACAGACACCTACAGACCTGCTCCACCACCTGTGCAGCGACTCCCCTGCAGGTGGGGAGCTGGGGACTCAAACTAAGATCCTTACACCAGTCCCTGCGCTTTGTGTCACATGCGCTTTGTGACACATGTACTACAGCCTGACCCCCTAGATTTGGTACCTTAAAATTTTTTTTTCACACCTACAGACATCTAATCTTTGACAAAGGGGCTCAGACTATTACATGGGGAAAGCAGAGTCTCTTCAACAAATGGTGTTGGAAACAATGGGTTGAAACATGCAGAAGAATGAAACCGAATCACTGTATTTCACCAAATACAAAAGTAAATTCCAAGTGGATCAAGGACTTGGATGTTAGACCAGAAACTATCAGATACTTAGAGGAAAATATTGGCAGAACTCTTTTCCGCATACATTTTAAAGACATCTTCAATGAAACGAATCCAATTACAAAGAAGACTAAGGCAAGTATAAACCTATGGGACTACATCAAATTAAAAAGCTCCTTCACAGCTAAAGAAACCACTACCCAAACCAAGAGACCCCTCACAGAATGCGAGAAGATCTTTACATGCCATACATCAGACAAGAGTTTAATAGCCAACATATATAAAGAGCTTGCCAAACTCAACAACAAGACAATAAATAACCCCATCCAAAAATGGGGGGAGGACATGGACAGAATATTCACCACAGAAGAGATCCAAAAGGCTGAGAAACACATGAAAAAATGCTCCAAGTCTGACTGTCAGAGAAATGCAAATAAAGACAATAATGAGATATCACTTCACTCCTGTGAGAATGTCATACATCAGAAAAGGTAACAGCAACAAATGTTGGAGAGGTTGTGGGGTCAAAGGAACCCTCCTACACTGCTGGTGGGAATGTCAATTGGTCCAACCTCTGTGGAGAACAGTCTGGAGAACTCTCAGAAGGCTAGAAGTGGACCTACCCATGATCCTGCAATTCCTCTCCTGGGGATAGATCCTAAGGAACCCAACACATCCATCCAAAAAGATCTGTGTACACATATGTTCTTGGCAGCACAATTTGTAATAGCCAAAACCTGGAAGCAACCCAGGTGTCCAACAACAGATGAGTGGCTGAGCAAGTTGTGGTCTATATACACAATGGAATACTACTCAGCTATTTAAAATGGTGACTTCACTGTTTTCAGCCGATCTTGGAACATGGACCTTGAAAAAATCATGTTGAGTGAAATAAGTCAGAAACAGAAGGATGAATATGGGATGATCTCACTCTCAGGCCAAAGTTGAAAAACAAGATCAGAAAAGAAAATACAAGTAGAACCTGAACTGGAATTGGCATATCACACCACAGTAAAAGATTCTGGGGTGGGTGGGTGGGGAGAATACAAATCCAAGAAAGATTCAGAGGACCTAGTGGGGGTTGTATTGTTATATGGGAAACTGGGGAATGTTATGCATGTACAAACTATTGTACTTACTGTTGAATGTAAAACATTAATTCCCCAATAAAAAAAGAAAAAAAAAGAATAAAATAAAAATAAATATTAAAAAAAAATTTTAATTTATATTTATCTATTTTCCCTTTTGTTAACCTTGTTGTTTTTCATTGTTGCTGTAGTTATTATTGTTGTTGTTATTGATGTCATTGTTAGAAGACAGAAAGAAATGGAGAGAGGAAGGGAAAACTGAGAGGGGTAGAGAAAGATAGACATCTGCAGACCTGCTTCACAGCTTGTGAAGTGACTCTCCTCAGGTGGGGAGCCGGGGGCTCGAACCAGCATCCTTAGGCCAGTCCTTGTGCTTTGCGCCATGCTTAACCCGCTGCACTACCGCTGGACTTCCCAATTTGTTACTTTTTAATGCAGTTCTAAAGAATGAACGAGAGTGTTGAGCATAGACAATACCACCACTGAGTGATCTCCCTGACCTAACTTTTATTCCTGGGGGTGGGGGGGAGGAGAGAGGGCTGACTTCCTTATTTATTTATACCAGAGCACCGCTCAGCTCTGGTTTATGATGATGCGGGGGATTAAACCCGGGACATTGGAGCCTCCGAGAGAGTCTCTTTGCATAACATTATGCTGTCTGCCCCAGTCTGAGAGAGAGCATTTCTTCACCCTCTGCAGAGCTCCCCTCACTGGTACTGCCCACGGTGCTCCATATGGTCCCAGAGCTCAAATGCAGGGCCTCACACACAGCCAGGCATGTGCTCTACTGGCTGAAGTGTCCTCTGGCCCTCAGCTGAACGTAGATCTCAACTAAACTTAACTTTTAAGTTCCTGGACAGGAGAGCCTGGTGCTAGATTTCAAGAAAACCATAGAAACCAAGACTTTTTTTTAAAAATATTTATTTATTCCCTTTTGTTGCCTTTGTTGCTGTAGCTATTATTGTTGTTGTTATTGATGTCATTGTTGGTGGTGAAACCAAGACTTCTGAGCCCACTCTGCCCTCACTGAACTTGCAGGCTCCAAGTCCTGCTTGTGCCTGATGTTGCTCAAAGCAGTCCTTGAACCTGAGAACAGCTCTCCTGTGGATGTGCCAGAGTGCCAGAAGGCCAGGCTGCCGTGGCGGAAACACACTCGGGCGCCGGGGCCATTAGAGGGCAGCCCACCCTGGCACCCCAGGTCCTGGCTGTGTGGTAGCAGTTGTCAGCTGGGCAGCAACTTCTACCTATATACTCCTCCTCCAGGTGAGAGGCTAGGCGTGGACTTTGGGGGATGTAGTCTTTCTGTTGACAGTGTAGACTCAGGAATTCTTCTCAAGATTACACAAAAGACATCCTCCTTTTGCCACCAAAAATCCAGAAAGGCTGAATGTTCAGATGAGCTCTCCTGCCTTTACCTTTGCTGATTTCAGCCAAGCCCACCCTCCACTCCTTTATCTGTTACCAAATATTTTCTTTTTTTTTGTCCTTTTTTTTTTTTTAACCAAAGCATTGCTTAGCTTATGGTGGTGAGGGGGATTGAAGCTGGGACTTTGGAGCCTCAGGCAGGAGATTCTCTTTGCATAACCATTATGCTATCTATCACCCCCCCCACCCTCCAAATATTTTCTTGAGGCTCACAGAGTAAGTGTGTCACTCTCTTTGCCCTGCCTGACCCAGGACCTTGCTGCTGGGACTCCGGGCAGGCCTTGGGGGACACAGTGGTTGCTGAGTGAGAGCCTCTAGAGTCAGAGCCAGTGCCTCCTCGAACTCTCATTTGCACTGTAATCAGTGTGCTCAAGACAGGAGGCAGAGCTGCTCTTTCCGAACATGGATCCCGTGCTCCTCAGACGCGTGTGGGCTGCATGGCCTTCAGCTCCCAGCTCCTTGCCCACCCCAATAAGGCAGGGGTCCCCCCAAAGGGGAGTTCATCTGGGACAAAGTGGCCATCTTCTCCAGATATCCTAGATACAAAGCACAGCACTTCCTCACATTAGAGAAGGATTACTGGAGCTACTGTCCTAGGCTGCAGCCAAACCCAACTTTTTTTTTTTCCTACCAGGATTACTTGAGAAAGACAGACGGGAGAGACACATGCAGCCCTGTTTAACTGCTCACGCAGGTGGGGACCGGGAGCTCAAAGCCAGGTCTTTGAGCACGATAATGTTGTCTGCTCTACCAGGTGTGCCGCCCCCTGGCCCTGCCAAGCCAGCCTTTCTCTGAGGGGCAAGGGAAGTGAGTCCCGGGAAACAAACTGGCTCGACCTGAGCTCCTGCCCTTTTGTCCCAAGTTTGGGCTTCGTGCCCTATGGCTGCCACTGCAGCACCGTGAGGACGGAGGTGACAGTAACCTGATTCCTGGAAGCCCTGAGCAGACACCAACTTAAGGCAAGGCACCGGTGCGCTAGTCTAGTCTAGTGTGTGTCCAGGCCTGCGGGCTACAGCTCTGGCCAAAATGTTCCAAGGGGGCGCTTGGGTGCCTCTACTCCAAGGGTGACCCGGACACAAGGAGCATCTGCGGTGCTGTCTTCCCACAGGGCACACACTAGGCAGGCCTCCCAACCTTACGGCTGCTTTCCGGCTAGGACATCCCCACGCCCCGCAGTACTTGGGCCCTGCCCCATCTCTCAGGCCGGGAGAAGAGAGACTGGGGGGCAGCCAACAAGCTCCAAGCCCTCGTGTGTAGGCCCTGGCTGGCTGTCACTTAGATTAGGGCGTGTACAAAGGAACAATCCTCTGAGGCTGCTGCCCACATATATCCAAATTCCAGGTCTGCTGGCTGAGCTTCCATCCTGAAGCCGGAACCCCAGACTTGCCCGACAAGGACAGGGTTCAAACCCCAGCTACACTCGCTCCAATGCCTTCAGGGACTGTGCAGAGCTCACTCCCTCCACGGGCCCTCGCCTCCTTGGGCAGTCAGCCCGGGGGTCTCAGCCCCGCCCCGCAACCCGCCCAGGGAGGCGCACCACCTCCACCAGCTCGCTCCCACCACAGCTGAGGCCGGCACCGCCTCCTGATGCCGGGCTTTCTCTGGCCTCTGGCGCCGCCTCCTGGGAGCCTGCGGTCACTGTCCCCTTCTTGGGTCCAGAACAACAGCTCTCCTGGAGCCACGACCAAGCTGCCTTCCTGCCAGCTTCCAGAACTGCCCAGGGCACCGTGCTGGCTACACGGAGCCTCTCACGGGGTAGCAACAAGAGCGACTTTGCTCCACCCCAGGGTCGCCCCCACCTAAGTGTCGGGTCCCAGGGGCTGCTCTCCTGGCTGCCCTTCACCCGGACATGTGCAGGGGCAGCTCTCTGCTGAAGGAATGCCTGCCCCAATCAGACAGAAAAACCCATCCTTGGAGGCTCTCAACCTATTTTTTTTTTCAAATATTTATATTTTATTTTATTTATTATTGGAGACAGAGAGAAATTAAGAAGGGAGGGGGAGATAGAGAGGGAGAGAGACAGAGACACCTGCAGCTCTTCTTCACCACTCGTCAAGCTTTCCCCCTGCAGGTGGGGAATGGGGGCTTGAACCTGCCTCCTTGCACTGTTATGTCAGTGCTTAACCAGGTGCGCCACCACCCAGCCCCTTCAACCTATCTTCTTAAAATAAATTTTATTTATTTATTATTAGATAGAGACAGAGAGGAATTGAGAGGGAAGGGGGAGATAGAGAGGGAGAGAGACAGAGAGACACCTGCTGCCCTGCTTAACCACTTGCAAAGCTCTCCCATTACAGGTGAGGGGTAAGGGCTCGAACCTGGGTCCTTGCATGCTGTAATGTGTGCACTCAACCAGCTGCACCACCGCCTGGCCCCGAGGTTCTCACCCTATCCTCTCCTCTGGGTTGTTGGGTCGTTCGCACGGTTATCACCGTGGGCTCATACCTTCATGACTCCACAGCTTCCGGCAGCCATTTCTTTTTTCTGTTCTTTCTTTTAGAGGGTAAGAGAGATAGAGGTGTAGAAGGAAACAGAGAGAAGGCAAGGCACTGCAACAGCTTCACCACTTGTGAGGCTTCCTCCCTGTGGGCACTTCTACGTGCTGACCTGGGGCTCAGACCCAGGTCCTTGTGCATAACATGTGCGCTCTACCTACTGGCCCTCTCCACTGGGTTTTATTGGGTCCCCATGAGGAACTAGTACTCAGCATTCCTGTAGGGTCTTCAAATAATTCTTTGCTGTTCTGCATTAAAGAAATTTTTACAATAATTTAAAAAAAAACATAGATAGCAAGGGGCCAGACAGTGGCACACCTAGTTAAGCACACACTACAGCACACAAGCACTCAGGTTCAAGTCCCTAGTCACGCACACACACTACAGCACACAAGCACTCAGGTTCAAGTCCCTAGTCACACACACAAGCACTCAGGTTCAAGTCCCTAGTCACGCACACAAGCACTCAGGTTCAAGTCCCTAGTCACGCACACAAGCACTCAGGTTCAAGTCCCTAGTCACGCACACAAGCACTCAGGTTCAAGTCCCTAGTCACGCACACAAGCACTCAGGTTCAAGTCCCTAGTCACGCACACAAGCACTCAGGTTCAAGTCCCTAGTCACGCACACAAGCACTCAGGTTCAAGTCCCTAGTCACGCACACAAGCACTCAGGTTCAAGTCCCTAGTTCCCACCTATAGGGGGAAAGCTTTGCGAATGGAGAAGTAGAGCTGCACGTCTCTCTGTCTCTTCTCTTTCCCTCTTTATCCTCCCCCCTCTCAATTTCTCTCTGTCCTATTCAATAAAAAAAGGGGGGAGGGAAATGGCCACCTGGAGCAGTGGACTCCTAGTGCCAGCTCCGAGTCTCGGCAATAAACCCTGGAGGCAAAAACAAACAAACAAACAAAACACTTTTAACTTCAAAAATAAGTATCTTCACCATGGAGGTGGTTGAAGCAGGTAGAGTGCATGCCTGTGGTCCCAAGTTAAGTCCCTAGTGCCACATAAATCAGGGTGATGTACTAGTTCTCTTTCCCGCATTAACCTGAGCATTGCTGGCCTCTGCTTATGGTGGCACTAAGACTCCTGAGCCTCAGACAGAAAGTCGATTACATCAGCCACTGTGCTATCTCCCCGGGGCCAAATATTTTTATATAAAGTGAAAAAACAGGTCAATTGAAGGGGGCCAGGTGGTGGCACACCCAGCCGCGCGCACACATTACAGGGCGCAAGGACCGCGGGCTGAGCTCCGGTTCCTCATCTTCAGGGGGAGTGTTTCATGAGTGCTGAAGCAGGTCTACAGGTGTCTTTCTCTCTCTCCCTCCCTCTTTATTTTCCCCCCTCAATTTCCCTCTGTCCTATCAAATAAAATAGAAATAAAAAGGGGCCAGGTGGTGGTGAACCTGGCTGCACATTGTAGCATGCAAGGACCCAGGTTCGAGCCCTCACCCCTCACCTGTAATAGGAAAGCTTTGCAAGTGGTTAAGCAGGGCTGCAGGTGTGTTTTTCTCCCTATCACCCCTTCCCTCTCAATTTCTGGCTGTCTCTATCTAATAAATAAATAAAGATAATAAAACAAATTATTTTAAAAGAAAAAAAAAGGAAGGGGGATGGCCACTAGGAGCAGTGGGTTTATAGTGCTGGCGCCAAGCCCCAGCAACAAGCCTGGTGGCAATTTTAAAAAAAGAAAACAGTAGGGAGTCGGGCATAGCTCAGCGGGTTAAGCGCAGATGGTGCAAAGCACAAAGATCGGCATAAGGATCCCGGTTCGAGCCCCCGGCTCCCCACCTGCAGGGGGATCGCTTCACAGGTAGTGAAGCAGGTCTGCAGGTGTCTATCTTTCTCTCCCCCTCTCTGTCTTCCCCTCCTCTCTCCATTTCTCTCTGTCCTATCCAACAACAATGACAGCAATAACAACAAGGATAAACAACAAGGGCAACAAAAGGGAAAATAAATAAATAAATAAATGTTAAAAAAACAGTAAATAGAAAACAAAATTTTTATTTAGTTCGCCAGATGGACTGAAGTTTAGATGATTCAGTTTTTTGGGTTATTTTATTTTATTTATTTTATTTATTTATTTATTTATTGGATAGAGACAGTCAGAAAGGAAGTGGGAAGACAGTGGGAAGGAAGGGATAGAAAGGGTGAGAGACTGAGAGACATCTGCAGCCGTGCTTCACCATTTGTGAAGCTTTCCCCCTGTAGGTGGGGATTGGGGGCTCGAACCTGGGTCCTTGCTCACTGTAACATGGGCGCTCAACCAGGTGTGCCACCTGGCCCCAATGATCCAGTTTTATTGGGCAATATACAAAACACCCAAGTCGGGAGCCAACCACGAGGCCTGAGCAAGGTGCTGACCCTGCCCATGTCAGAGTCAGAGTTTGTTCACAGCCTGTTTTATCTGCTGTTTGTTGGCCTTGACATCCAGAGGGAGCATGAGCATGTCATTCACATCTACCTTCCAGACGGCTAATTCAGGTTGGGGAACTTGATGACGGCGCAGTGGCCAGTCAGGTTGGCTTCTGCGGGGCATTGTCCTGAAGGTGACTGTGCTGCTTTTGAAGCCGCAGTGTCTTGGGTCTGCGGAGGAAGGTGATGTCTCTTCCGCAGCTGCGGGCACCTCTCAGCACTGCTTTGGCCTTAGTGGGGTTTCCTTCTTTGCTCTTTATGGCACCTTCATGTTTAAAAGCAATAAATCACTGGGGGTAAGCATAATGGTTATGCAAAAAGCTTTCGGGCCTGAGGCTTCCAAGTCTCAGGGTCAACCACCCACCCCACTATAAACCAGAGCTGAGCAGTGCTCTGGTAAAGTAAAGAAAGAAAGAAGGAAGGAAGGAAGGAAGGAAGGAAGGAAGGAAGGAAGGAAGGAAGGAAGGAAGGAAGGAAGGAGTAATTAAGGAAGTGGCGTAGTGGATAAAAGCATTGGACTCTCAAGCACGAGTTCTTGAATTCGATCCCTGGCAGCACATGTACCAGAGTGATGTCTGGTTCTCTCTCTCTCTCCTTCTATCCACTGTTAATAAATAAAATATTAAACACACACAATAAATTGTTTTCCCTAAAGACGAGATACCACTTCGCTCCTGTGAGAATGTCATACATCAGAAAAGGTAGCAGCAACAAATGCTGGAGAGGTTATGGAGACAAAGAAACCCTCCTACACTGCTGGTGGGAATGTCAATTGGTCCAGCCTCTGTGGAGAACAGTCTGGAGAACTCTCAGAAGGCTAGAAGTGGACCTACCCTATGACCCTGCAATTCCTCTCTTGGGGATAGATCCTAAGGAACCCAACATATCCATCCAAAAAGATCTGTGTACAGATATGTTCTTGGCAGCACAATTTGTAATAGCCAAAACCTGGAAGCAACCCAGGTGTCCAACAACAGATGAGTGGCTGAGCAAGTTGTGGTCTATATACACAATGGAATAATACTCAGCTATTTAAAATGGTGACTTCACTGTTTTCAGCCGATCTTGGATGGACCTTGAAAAATTCATGTTGAGTGAAATAAGTCAGAAACAGAAGAATGAATATGGGATGATCTCACTCTCAGGCCGAAGTTGAAAAACAAGATCAGAAAAGAAAACACAAGTAGAACCTGAAATGGAATTGGCGTATCACACCAAAGTAAAAGACTCTGGGGTGGGTGGCTGGGGAGAATACAGGTCCAAGAAGGATTCAGAGGACCTAGTGGGGGTTGTATTGTTATATGGGAAACTGGGGAATGTTATGCATGTACAAACTATTGTACTTACTGTTGACTGTAAAACATTAATTCCCCAATAAAAAAAAATAGAAGAAAAAAAATGGTGAATCCACCTTCACCCCATCTTGGATGGAGCTTGAAGAAATCATGTTAAATGAAATCAGTCAGAAAGAGATGAACAATGGATGATCTCACTCAGAGAGAAGTTGATAAACAAGATCAGAAGGGAAAACACAAAGCAGAACGTGGACTGGAGCTGGGGCACTGCACCAAAGTCAAAGACTCTGGGGGTGGGGGGAGGATTCAGGTCCTGGAACATGATGGCAGAGGAGGGCCTAGTGGGGGTTAAATTGTTACGTGGAAAACTGGGAAATGTTATCCATGTATGAACTATTGTATTTTACTGTCAACTGTAAACTATTAATCCCCTAGTGAAAAAATAAAAAAAAATCTTTGGGCAGGGTAGATAGCATCATCTTTCTGCAAAGAGACTCTCCTGCCTGAGGCTCCAAGGTCCCAGGTTCAATCCCCTGCACCACCACAAGCCAGAGCTGAGCAGTGCTCTGGTTAAAAAAGAGAGGGGCCCCCACACCTATGGACATCTAATCTTTGACAAAGGGGCCCAGACTATTACATGGGGAAAGCAGAGTCTCTTCAACAAATGGTGTTGGAAACAATGGGTTGAAACATGCAGAAGAATAAAAATGAACCACTGTATTTCACCAAATACAAAAGTAAATTCCAAGTGGATCAAGGACTTGGATGTTAGACCAGAAACTATCAGATACTTAGAGGAAAATATTGGCAGAACTCTTTTCCGCATACATTTTAAAGACATCTTCAATGAAACGAATCCAATTACAAAGAAGACTAAGGCAAGTATAAACCTATGGGACTACATCAAATTAAAAAGCTTCTTCACAGCTAAAGAAACCACTACCCAAACCAAGAGACCCCTCCAGAATGCGAGAAGATCTTTACATGCCATACATCAGACAAGAGTTTAATAGCCGGGTTGGAAGAATTAACATCATCAAAATGAATATATTACCCAGAGCCATCTACAAATTTAATGCTATCCCCATCAAGATCCCAAGCACATTTTTTAGGAGAATAGAAAAAATGCTACAAATGTTTATCTGGAACCAGAAAAGACCTAGAATTGCCAAAACAATCTTGAGACAAAAGAACAAAACCGGAGGCATCACACTCCTGGAGTGAGACTGGGAGTATGGACCGACCAGTCAACACCCATGTTCAGCGGGGAAGCAATTACAGAAGCCAGACCTTCTACCTTCTGCAACCCACAATGACCCTGGGTCCATGCTCCCAGAGGGATAGAGAATGGGAAAGCTATCGGGGGGGGGGGGGGGGGGATATGGAGATTGGGCGGTGGGAATTGTGTGGAGTTGTACCCCTCCTACCCTATGGTTTTGTTAACTAATCCTTTCTTAAATAAAAAAAAAAAAGAGTTTAATAACCAACATATATAAAGAGCTTGCCAAACTCAACAACAAGACAATAAATAACCCCATCCAAAAATGGGGGGAGGACATGGACAGAATATTCACCACAGAAGAGATCCAAAAGGCTGAGAAACACATGAAAAAAATGCTCCAAGTCTCTGACTGTCAAAGAACTGCAAATAAAGACAACAATGAGATATCACTTCACTCCTGTGAGAATGTCACACATCAGAAAAGGTAACAGCAGCAAATGCTAGAGAGGGTGTGGGGTCAAAGGAACCCTCCTACACTGCTGGTGGGAATGTCAATTGGTCCAACCTCTGTGGAGAACAGTCTGGAGAACTCTCAGAAGGCTAGAAGTGGATCTACCCTATGATCCTGCAATTCCTCTCCTGGGGATATATCCTAAGGAACCCAACACATCCATCCAAAAAGATCTGTGTACACATATGTTCTTGGCAGCACAATTTGTAATAGCCAAAACCTGGAAGCAACCCAGGTGTCCAACAGCAGATGAGTGGCTGAGTAAATGGTGGTCTGTATACACAATGGAATACTACTCAGCTATAAAAAATGGTGACTTCACCGTTTTCAGCCGATCTTGGAACATGGACCTTGAAAAATTCATGTTAAGTGAAATAAGTCAGAAACAGAAGGCTGAATATGGTATGAGCTCACTCTCAGGCAGAAGTTGAAAAACAAGATCAGAATTAAAAAAAAAAACAAAAAAACAAGTAGAATCTGAAATGGAATTGGTGTATTGCACCAAAGTAAAAGACTCTGGGGTGGGTGGGTGGGGAGAATACAGGTCCAAGAAGGATTCAGAGGACCTAGTGGGGGTTGTATTGTTATATGGAGAACTGAGGAATGTTATGCATGTACCAACTGTTGTATTTACTGTTGAATGTAAAACATTAATTCCCCAATAAAGAAATTAAAAAAAAAAAGAGAGAGAGAGGGAGAAAGACACCACAGCACCAAAGCCGTGGCAATGGAGGCCAGGCTAGAACCTGAATCATGTGTGTGACAAAGCAAGCACCCAGTCTAAGGAAGCTATCTTATAGGCCCAAATCCTTTTTTTTTTAGACTTTTATTTATTTATTTATTTAAATTTTTAATATTTATTTATTCCCTTTTGTTGCCCTTGTTGTTTTATTGTTGTAGTTATTATCGATGTCGTTGTTGGATAGGACAGAGAGAAATGGAGAGAGGAGGGGAAGACAGAGAGGAGGAGAGAAAGACAGACACCTGCAGACCTGCTCCACCACCTGTGAAGCGACTCCCCTGCAGGTGGGGAGCCGGGGGCTCGAACCGGGATCCTCACGCCCCGGACCACTATTTTTATTTACTTTTTAGTCTTTATTTATTAGACAGACAGCCAGAAATGGAGAGGGACGGGGATGACAGAGGGGAAGAGAGATAGAGAGATAGAGATAGAGAGACCCCTGCAACCTGTTTGACCACTTGTGAAGCTTTCCCCCTGCAGGTGGGGACCGGGAGCTCGAACCTGGGTCCTTGCGCATTGTAGCATGTGTGCTCAACCAGGTGTGCCACCACCCGGCCCCCAAATCTTTTTTTCAACCCCACTTTTTTTCCTTCCTATATCTTTTAGAGGAGGAGAGGGAGGGGAGGAGAGAGTGAGGAAGAGTTACCTGCAGTTTTGCTTTGCCCTGTAGATGGGGGCTGGAGGCTTGAACCCAGGTCCTTACACATGGTTAACTGTACACTCTACTGGGTGCATCAGCACTCTGCCCCTTAAATAATTCTTTTCAAAGAAACCGAAGTGTTCGGTTCACGCTTGGAACCCAGTCCGCCTTGCCTTTAGCCACAGGACTTGGACGCGTGCCCTCTCTGGGCTTCTGTCAACTTACATCTAGCTTGTAACTGAGAAGGTAAGTAAAGCAGGACAGGTCATCAATTTTTTTTTTTTTGCCTCCAGGGTTATTGCTGGGGCTCAGTGTCTGCACTACAAATCCACTGCTCCTGGACGCCGTTTTTCTCCCCATTTTGTTGCCCTTGTTGTTATCGTTATTATTGCCATTGATGATGTTGTTGGGATAGGACAGAAAGAGAAATGGAGAGAGAAGGGGAAGACAGAGAGGGGGGAAGAAAGACAGACACCTGCAGACTTGCTTCACTGCTTGTGAAGTGACCCTCCTGCAGGCAGGGAGCCAGGGGCTCGAACTGGGATCCTTACTATTATTATTTGTATTTTTAAAATATAGTAATAAAGAGTGAAGCTCCCTTTTGACAACAGATGCTTGAGTGAGGCTTTCCATGCTTTAAAGGAGTTAGGGAAGAGACCGCTAGGAGCTGCTTCAATTGCTAGAAACAAGTGGCTGGATGCTGTCCTAGCTGTGTGGGGTCTGTAGTCTTATCAGCCGGTGGTATCCTAGGGAGAAAGCTGGGCCCGGAGCTCCTAGACACCTCAGTATACCCTCCCCTGTACAGGCAGCTAGTGACTCACCCTCTGCCCATGCCGTTTCCTAGTTTCTCCAACCTCCTTGGAGTCTAGTACTGGCCCCACCGCAAGTGGAGAAGCCTGTGGGATCCCAAGAACTTGCACTGAATCAGAGATAGGCAGGCAGATGGCCGAGTGCGGTCACGCCTCCTTCCTTCCCTACATCCCAGCTGTTTTGCCCCTTCCCTCTACACCTTCTCTCCAGCTCAGAAGACCCAAGCACAGTCGCAGCCCACACCAGGGGAAGGTCATGGTGAACTGGCCAAAGTGCTGGGGAGCAAGGTTCTGCCGAGTCAGTCATTTCCAAAGGAAAGTAGGGCAGGTCGGAGGCCAGTGTGCTGACCTTACTGTTCTCTCCTGAAACCAGGAATCCCTTGACTAGACTTCAAGACAATGAGTCCAGTCATAATCCAGTGGTTCTCAGACGGTTAGTAGAACTTAAGACCAAAAGATTGAGGGTGAGATCTTCGCCGGGACCCTGCTGTTTGTTGGTGCCTTGAACTGAGGTGTGTTAATCAGCACGTACTGGGGCCACCTCTCCGGGCACGTGGGCGTGGTTCGACGCTGAATAGGTCCCCACTCTGATTGAAGCCTGTCTGCAAGGACCAGTCTATACTGGGGCTACAGGTGATGATGATGGCCCCACGGGGTGAGCCCAGAGAGGTACCAGCTGTCTGTGACCAATGTCACATCTCCTGTCTCCCACACTCTTGTGCAGTGTCCTGGCAACACCCAGCTCCTTCCGGGACACTGAATCGTGATGTTAAGCCGACCCAGCTGGTCCATTCACTCCACGTGTCACTCAGGGGCAGGCCTTCACAACGTTAAGAGGCCTAACTAGGGCAGAACGTAGCAACAAGCATTTCCCTCCACCTCCCCACCACAGAATCAAGGCTAAACTTGCCTTGAGACTACTGGGAGACTGGCTAGCCCCAAGTCCATGATGTAGTGAGACGAGACAGGAGGGTTGGAGGTGCAGTCTGAGCAACTCCTAAGTCCCCATCTTGGTAAGATCCCTGCCCAGGAGTTGTGGGGATTGGTTCGCTCTGGAGCAGAAAACCTGTCCCAGAAGGCACCATTCTATCCTCCCACCCAGTGGGTTTTCTGTAAGCCCCATGCTAGTGAGAAACTGAGGCCCCAAACCTGTCTCAGCTGGCTCGGACAGAGCAGAAACTAAGTGAAGAGTCGGCCGAGCTCCCGGATCACACACCCACTGCTCTCAGGCCAGGAGAATTTAAGGTTGTGGAGATTATCAGATCAGCTGCTCAAAGGTTAGCTCTGAGTAGGCCTGGCTGGATTCTCTCTTCCATCACAAGAATGCCATGTCCTAGAACACTAAGGGAAACAGACTCTTGGAGGCAAAGACATTGTAATAAAGACACTGCTTTTATTTAGTTTGATATGTTTCTATACAGAATGCAGAAAACACATCTGAAAATCAGAAGGAAATAAACACATCAGTGGTTGGTGAGCATTTGAACGTGAGATTGGCTCTCTGCCTCAGAGTCCAACAACCATCGCCAGCCTGGCGCTCAGGGGAGGAGGCTGCCTCCAAGGGCATTGTTGCTGTTATTATTCTGTTCACTGCCCCATCGCCTCCGGGTGCTATGGCAACAGGCCATTCTGGGCCAGCCATGTCTTTGCGTGGCAGTGCCTGATGGTGGGGTTGCTAAGGGCAACAGAGCTGTTTGGAAGGCCTTTTAAGCCTTCACCTGCAACACTGGGGATTGTTTATTTTTTGATGAGGTCATCAGAAATCACCTCACCAGCTCAGCCCTGCTTGTGCTCCTGACTCTGGGACACTGGGCAAACTCCAACTTGGAGGTCTAAGGCCCAGTCACCAGAGGTCCACTGAGCCCTTTAGCTATAGGCTTCCCCGCCCCACACACCCCAACAGAGGCACTGTTCACTTGCCCACCATGCTGGGCAGGGAAGAGAGGCCAGAGCCTGTGGAGAAGGTGCCAGGGGAGCTGCCTTCTGGAAGGGCAAGGTGGAGAGCCCTCCCCTTTGACTGGCCCTTCCCTCCTGAGGCAGCACACACGAATCCTGCAAAAACGGTTCGATATGGCTTAGAAGTGGCTGCTCAGTGTGCAAAGGGAGCCTGGGTCCACCCACCTGCCCTCCATCACAGAAGGGGACATTATTGCGAAAGACATTCCTCCCTAAAAGTCACCCAAAATAACTCCCAGACTAAGAAAAAGTCATGCTTAAAATGGTTTCCTTCAAAGGAGGAGAATCAGAGCAGAGAGCGGGCACCCCTGAGCAGCAGGACAGAGATGCAGATGGATGGACAGACATTCTGCTAAAAAAGGCAAAAGAATCCCCAGTGTAATTCCAGAATTTAAAATGTTAGGAAAAAAGGGGGAGAAAAAAATTTCTATGAGCAAAGCCATCAGTTCCATGGAATCAACACTAAGAGCTTGTACAAACTGCTGTAAGCATCGCCATTTTTAATCTTTTTTTAATAAAACAACTTGAGGCTGTATAAAAACTTCAGTAAAAAATCAGCTTTGAGAGCCCACAGGATTTTACTAGCAACTATTGCCGGCACTCCGCCCCAGCCACCAGACCTTGTCCAGCTGTTCAGGCTCAAGGCCTGGGGCTGCAGTGCCAGGAGGGTGGGCGAGGTCAGGGTGGAGCTGTGGACTACTGGGAGAAAGCGGCCAAGGTCACGTGAGGAAGGAGCATCACATGACATAAAAATATTGCATCTTCACCAAAATGTCCCCCACTGAGTGTTTCAAAAACCATTATGATCCTTTGAGGAGGGAGAAAAACACACACCAGCAGGGTAACAGAAAAGAAGTCGATGTGGTCGAGTCCCTGGACCTCCCAAGGTCCCCTCCCCTCCCCCCCACCTCCATGAGCAGCCCGCCCACCTGGAGCACCTAAGTTGGGGGCCACGGCCACCACTGCCTCTTCCCATGGAAATGAAGCCCCCTGGTGGTGGGCCGGCAGAGGGGAAAGGGTGAGGGGTGTGGAAGTCCACGGCCCGAGAGGCCTCTCCAGCTTCCAGACCCTGGCAGCAGCCGGAGAGCGAGCCCAGCACCAGGGCCGGGAGGCCCCCAGGCAGGCTCTGGGGAATCAGAGCAACCAAGTTCGTAGTGTGAAAAAATAGGATTCCTTTGATAAAAAATACTGTCCCTTGGTCTTCTCTAAGTTTGAAACACCTGGGAGCTTATTTTTAGCAAAGCAATTCCCCATACCCACCCCAAAATTATACATACAAGTTTAGGTAAACAGCAGATTAAATGTAAAAACTGAACCTTAACTTCTGAAAGTCCTTTGAACTTAATCTTTAGCTACTGTTTCCATGTTACATCCTGCAGCTAGACACACGTGAATAGAAAAAACAGTACAATTAGTGTTAAAGGCAAGACGCAGAGAGCCGGGAGGCCACCCAGCACTGCCTGCGAGTTCATTCGCGGTCCCTCCCTCCCTCCCTCCCTTCTCCCTCTACTCCAACAGTGCTTTCAGAGCCAGCCATCAAGAACGCAGCAAAGAATTCTCTATGAACAAACAAAAAGCTGTTAGGCAAAAAAAAAAAAAAAAAAAAAAAAAAAAAGTAAAACTGTCCCCAAAGCCTCTCCAGCTCCTTTGGGGTAAGTTAAGGAGGACCAGAGGGCAGGCTCGTCCAGGCCCTGTGTCAGTGTGTGCTAGGTCAGGTGTCGGCTCCCAGTGGCTGATGGTCTCCGCAGACAACACCGCGTTGTCTTATGGGCCCTGCCCTACCCCTGCCTCCACCCAGGCGCTTGTGGGTTACGGGGGGACATACGGAGGGGGCGACCGGTAAGGGGTCATGTTCTTGGGGCGGGAGCCCTTGCCCTCCATGGGGGCTGTAAAGGGCGGGGGCGGCTGGTAGGGGGGGGCGTTGGGATCCTCATCCCGCAGGGGTGTGTACTCTCCCACCGTGTCCTGGTTCAGAGGAGTGGTCTCGGGCACATTCTGGTTGGGGTACTCGGGAGGGGGGAGGGGCGCTTTCTCCTCCTGCAAGATGAGGGGCATGCTGGAGGAGGGCGGGGGCTTCGAGTCATCCAGCTCGTCCGCAAAGATGATGGGCACCCCCTTCTTGATGAAGGTGGCCTGGTCCTCCAGCGTGAGCTTGCCCTTGCGCTTCTTGCGATAGCAGATCATGGCGATGATGCCTGCGATGAGCAGGATGGCCGCGACCACCACCGCAGGAATGACCGTGTGCAGGTAGACATCGTCCTCGCTGCTCTTCTCGGGGTCCCTGTCCGGCACCTCTGTGGGTGGCGCCACTGAGGTCACCCTCCTGGGCGGTGCCACGGGGATAAACTGGAGGTGCCGGCAGCTACCAGAGCCCACCACAGAGACGCTCACAGCCTTGAAGTCGGGCTCCAGCGTGTTGGAGAAGGCAGCCCGGGGTCGGCCGTCGTCCTCGGCGATCCTCCGGCTCAGTCCCGCGATCTGCTCTTTGGGACAGGGCTCCATGGGCAGCGTGTTGTTGGTCCACTCCACCACAATGGAGCCCCGGGTGATATTCTGCAGAGTGACGGTGCTACAGTTTCGGTCCCCAAAGGCAAAGGCCAGCTTCTTTACCAGGGCGATCTTCCTGTGGATGTCGCTCACCACGGGTGCTGGGTCACCCACAAACTTCGCCTTGAAGCGTGCGGGCGCCTTGTCCCCTTGCGGGCGCCGATGAACGTGGATCTCGAAGGCGTCCACGGCGGACAGGCCCCCTTTGTCCGTGGCGTGCATGAAGTACTCGTGCTTGCCCACATGGCTGCTGTCCGGCAGGCCGTACATGAGCTGGCTGTTGCTGTTGAACTGGACCCAGGACTTCTCACCGAGCAGCTGCTGCTCCCGAAGCTTCAGCGTCAGCTTCAGCTTGTCCGTAGTGGTGTCCTCATGGTCATAGAAGGTATCTGATGGGATCTTCACCTCAAAGTAAGTGCCGACCCAGGCGTCGACTCTGTCGATGTGGTTCTTGAGCTCGGGGCGCTGGTTGGGCTCTCCTCCTCGGGGCAGCCCGCTGGTGGTGGTGCGGATGCGAGTAGGTGGGGAGGCTGTCTCCAACCTGGTGGCGGGGGCTTTGGTAGTGACCCGGGGGACCGGTCGAGGTGTCCGTGGCTTCTTGGTTGGCCTTCGAGTCGTGGTGGTTGAAGAATCAGTTGAAGGCGTGGCTGGTTTTGGTGTGGAGACTCGTGGCTTTTTGGTGGTCGTTGTGGGAGGGGTAATGACTGCTGTAGGCTCCACGTAGCCAGGAATGGTCACTGTTGGGCGGATCTGGCCAGGAACTGTGGTGCCAGCTTCTGCCACACGGGTGGGCTGGATGGGACCAAGTGTTGGGGTCTGAATAATGGCACCTCGAGTCCGAATGGTGACTGTGGGCTTCCCAGGAACTGGGTCCCTGACTGGAGGGACCATGGTCTCTGTCGGAGGTGCAATGGCTGGAGATGTGGGGGTGGGCACGATTCTGGACGGCGGCTCCTGGATGGCCGTAGTCGGAGGCCCAATGGCAGTAACAGGTGTGGGCGTGGCATGGATCTGCCTCCGAATGCGTTTGGGGAGAGGGGGCTTCTTGTTGGCGATGTGCCAACCCACCACAGGATAGCCAAGCTGGGCAGACATGGCCCCCTCCCTGGCAGGGGCCTCCACACCACGTATGTCAGGCACATTGTTCTGGCTCAAGGAGCAGCCCAGCCTCCAGGAAAGCAGGGCCCCATTCTCGACCACCTTCTTGGCGTTTCCTGGGCCGGCCATGAAAGCGGACATGTCAAACAGTCTGTTATTCACCACTGGCACCAGCTTCATGCTGTGAAGCTCCACTTGTGAGAAGCTCTGCATCCTGTGCAGGAGGTCGAGCCTCTCCTTTGGTGTCATCTTGGTGAGGTCAGCGTCCAGAATCACCGTGAGGACAGTCACAGGCTCGTCGGCAGCACAGGCAGATGGCAGCACCTCCCCGGGGTCTGCCGAGGCTGCCCGCATGGACTGTGGTTCGCTGTGCTCCTCTGGGGAGACCTCAATGGAGAACACACTGGAGGCCTGCGGGGTGTGGCTCCCATTGGCCCCCAGCCGAGCGGCACTCACGGAGATGTAGTGGACACCCTTGTCGGTGTCGAGGGGGAGGCCCTCGAGGGTGTGGCTCCGTGGGTCCCAGTGCAGCCAGGATGGCAAGGCCTCCTTTCCCGCTGCAGAAACCTAAAAGAGACACCACCATGAGTTAAGTGCTACTGTCACAGCTGTCAGCCTCAACTGCACTAGGGTGAGCTGTGATTCAGGCATAGTGTTGTGGCTCTAGGAAAGCAGGGCTCCATTCTTTACCACCTTCTTGGTGTTTCCTGGGCTGACCAGGAAAAGTGGACATGAAAGCGGACGTTCCTGCCGCAGGAAAACACCCCCTGTCCTACCCAGAGTCCCTCTAGCTGTCATGAAGGACTGGGCCAGCCAGACGGGGGCTGGGCTGTAAGGCGGTAACTCACCCAGGACCACACAGTGCCAACAGCCGGGTAGGTGCCCAGATGTAAATTCAAAAGTTGCAAATTTTATCAGCGACAAGCTTTGTCTCTGTGTCTGCAAAATCACGTCTGGGTAGCTCACGCACGGTCAACATTCCTTTCCAGCCTCGCCTGTCACTTCTCCCATTCTCTGCATGCGCACAAGTTTGTTTACGTCATAGGTATGGTCACGGGAACCTTTCCTGCCCAGAAGTGGAAGCACACAAGGTGTAGGGGACAGTCCAATGTCACAGCAATGCAATGCACCCACTCTGGTCAGTCTGAAGGCACTTAGTTCCACTGTCTCATCCCATAAAGACCAGAGACACACTGGCCAACAGAAGGTTTGTCTTGCTGGCAGACTCTGCCCAGGGATCAATCGCCTGGCATTGACTATTAACGAAAGAACACTGACAAGTTTCCCTCCCTGTGGCAGGAAGGGCAGAGCCATGCCTGGTGGGCTCCTCAATGACTCCTGCTCCTTAGGCTTTCTTCTGCCAGGAGCTAAGTGCCTCAGTGACTGACCCCGGGCGAGCTTGTACCTGCCCCTCCCTGGACCCAGGGGTCTGGGCAGCTTGCAATTTGACAAGTCCTAGCAGAGACTCCTGGGAGTGTATCGCCACATTTATACACTTTTCCCAGATTTGGGAGCTGCTCTCTTTCCTGATCCAGCTTTCTAGACCTATTTCCAACTCTGACACCATCTCCCCAGACAATACCTTTAGCCTATCTGCATGTTAGCTATTGGGCTCAGGCAAAAATTAGTAAAATCATGGGCCCCATGGAATATACCTAAAATACACATATTAGCTTTTTCCAAAATGGACACCCCAAGTCTCATCTGTTATACTTCTGCCTTTAGGTTCTTGATTATTAAACAATTTGTTCTGCTTTATATCTTAATTCTTTTCAGCCACGAAGCTACAGATGCTACTATGACGTCAACCTGACTTCCCCGGGCAGATGACCTCGTGAATGTGTCCTGGAGCTCCACCTCCCCGCAGCCCTGCCCCACTAAGGAAAGATAGGGACAGGCTGGGAGTACAGGTCGACCTGCCAACGCCCATGTTCATCAGAGAAGCAATTACAGAAGCCAGACCTTCCACCTTCTGCACTCCATAATGATCCTGAGTCCATGATCCCAGAGGGATAAAGAACAGGAAAGCTTTCAAGGGAAGGGATGGGATATGGAACTCTGGTAGCGGGAATTGTGTGGAATTATATACTCCTTTTATCCTATGGTCTTGTCAATATTTTTTATTTTATGAAATTTTCTTTAAGTTTTTTTTTAATATTTATTTCCTTTTTTGTTGCCCCCCCCCATTGTTGTAGCTATTGTTGATGTCATCGTTATTGGATAGGACAGAGAGAAATGGAGAGAGGAGGGGAAGACACAGAGGAGGAGAGGAAGACAGACACCTGCAGACCTGCTTCACCGCCTGTGAAGGGACACCCCCCCGCCCCCGCATGTGGGGAGCCAGGGGCTTGAACTGGGATCCTTACACCGGTCCTTATGCTTTGCGCCATGTGCACTTAACTCGCTGCGCTACCACCCGACTCCCTTTTTTAAAGTCTTATTTTCTCATGAGAAAAAATAGGAGAGAGAGAAAAAGAACCAGACATCACTCTGGTACATTTGCTGCCGGGGGTTGAACTTGGGACCTCCTGCTTTCGAGTCCAAAGCTTTATCCACTGCGCCATCTCCTGGACCACTTTATGAATTTTTTAACATTTATTTATTTTCCCTTTTGTTGCCCTTGTTGTTTTTCATTGTTGTAGTTATTACTGTTGTTATCGATGTCATTGTTGTTAGATAGGACAGAGAGAAATGGAGAGAGGAGGGGAAGACAGAGGGGGAGAGAAAGACACCTGCAGGCCTGCTTCACCAATTACAAAGCAATGCCCCTGCAGGTGGGGAGCAGGGGGCTCGAACCAGGATCCTTAGGCCAGTCCTTGCACTTTGCGCCACCTGTGCTTAACCCGCTGCGCTACCGCCCGACTCCCTATTTTATGAACTTTTTAAAAACATCTTAAAAAGGATAAAGTAACTGAAGACAAATCCATGGTAAGTATTAGGTATATATCTCCTTTATCTACAAAAATACTACTCAAGCATTTAGACTGAAGACTAAGTCTTACTTTTCACTTCAGTTCTGTTAAATGCACACAAAGCAACGGCTGGCAGTAACTGGTACCCCCGTGCATAAAGATCAGTGAGAGGGATATGTGAAGTCTGACTTGCTAGCTTTTCCTACAGTGGAAGATTACACTTTCTATTAACAGCTTCTTCTTCCACAAATATTGTGATTTGTTGCATGCATGCTGTATAACAAAATAAGTGAAGAAATGTTTAACAAACACTATACTGCTGCTTTGCCATGTGCCATCCAGGTACCAGCATGGCCTTCATTTCACTGGAAGAAGTTTCAGTGCTGTGGTGTCTGTCTCTCAGTGTCTTTGTTTCTTTCTATCTGAAAAAGTCCAGAGTGGAGAAGCCCCAGAGACAATGACAACAAATAAATACTGTAGTTATTGGAAATGAAACAATTAAAAAACTGCTGAATGTTTTTGGATTTGTTTTGTTGTTGAAAGTGTGTGACAGGGGTGGAGAGACACTATAAGGGTCATGCCTTTAGGTGCTGAGTTCAAAGGCTCAATCCTCAGCACCACCAAAAACCAGACCAGAGCAGTGCTCTGACTTTCAAAGAAAAGAGTGATTTAGGGAGTCGGGCAGTAGTGCAGCGGGTTAAGCGCACGTGGCGCAAAGCACAATGATCGGAGTAAGGATCCCGGTTCGAGCCCCCGGCTCCCCACCTGCAGGGGAGTCGCTTCATAGGCGGTGAAGCAGGTCTGCAGGTGTCTGTCTTTCTCTCCCCGTCTTCCCCTCCTCTCTCCATTTCTCTGTCGTATCTAACAACGATGACATCAATAACAATTACAACAACAATAAAAAAGGGCAGCAAAAGGGAAAATAAATAAATATATATATAAAAAGAAAAGAGTGATTTAAAATATATGAGACAAAGATATAAGGTGTTCTGAGAGGCAGGGCAGTAATGTGGGTGTTCTGAGAGGCAGGGCAGTAATGTGGAGTAATGTGGGTGAGAGGCAGGGCAGTAATGAACCAGTGTATAGACCCAGGTCTTCAACCAGCCTGGGAGCTTCTTAACACCACTCCAGCAATGACCACGAAAGGGATGAGAGAGCGCTTGACTCGGCAGAGGGCAGAGAGGAGACAGGAAGAAGGGTCTGGAAAGGAGCCGTTGGTGGAGCCAGCCACGGAGAAGCCACTGTTGAGAATAAACAAGACTGGTGAAAGTCAGAAGAGACCCCAGAGGGGGATGCGAACTAGTGGGTCAGCCCCACAGAACATTCCTGAGTGTCCAGGCAGGAAGATTAACCCTGTGTGTTACATCAGGATACAGGAGGACGCAACCCAAGTGCATTCCCTGGGCTATCTCTAGCCATGCAAAGCTGTTTTCTACCATGAAAAAGAAAAGGGTCCTGGGTGTCGGGAGATAGATAGCACAGGATCCCGGTTCGAGCCCCCCACTCTCCACCTGCAGAGGGGTCGCTTCACAAGTGGTGAAGCAGGTCTGCAGGTGTCTATCCCCCCCGTCTCCCCCTCCTCTCTCGATTTCTCTTTGCCCTATCCAGCAACAACAGCAATGGCAACAATAACAATAAGAGCAACAAATTGGGGAAAATGGCCTCCAGGAGCAGTGGCTTCATAGTGCAGGCACCGAGCCCCAATAATAACCCTGGAGGGGGAAAGATAAGATATACCAGACCAATCTTTGGTCAAGGCTTCTAACAAGGCATACACTTGAGTTTAACATGACAAAAAACACTGTAACATGTCAACAACAGGTAACAAACATTCATGAAAACCACTGGTTTCACACGGTGAGACACAATACTCACTCTATTTTTGTCTCCAGAGTTATCGCTTAGACTCTTGGTGCCCGCACCACGAATCCACGGCTCCTGGAGGCCATTTGTTGTCTTTGTTGTTTATTGTTGTTACTGTTGTTGTTGGATAGGACAGAGAGAAATGGAGAGAGGAGGGGAAGACAGAGAGGGGGAGAGAAAGACAGACACCTGTAGACCTGCTTCACCGCTTGTGAAGCAAGCCCCCTGCAGGTGGGGAGCCGGGGACTTGAACTGGGATCCTTGCACTTCGAGCCGTATGTGCTTAACCCGCTGCCCTACTGCCTGGCCCCCATAATGCTCACTTTTAAATGAAGCAGAAGAAAAGTGATAGCTTTATTTTGATTTTTTTAATTATTTATTTTTAATCATACCTACACCCAGATATCAGAGCACTGCTCTGGCAACAATCAAACCAGGGGTCTCACACATGCAAGTCCAGTGCTCACCTGCTGAACTACCTCCTAACTGCTATTCTGGTTTTATTTTATTTTATTTAATATTTATTTATTATTTATCCCCTTTTGTTGCCCTTGTTGTTTTATTGTTGTAGTTATGATTGATGTCGTTGTTGCTGGATAGGACAGAGAGAAATGGAGAGAGGAAGGGGAAGACAGAGACGGGAGAGACAGACAGACACCTGCAGACCTGCTTGACCAATTACAAAGCGACTCCCCTGCAGGTGGGGAGCCGGGGCTCAAACGCCGGTCCTTGCACTTTGCGCCACCTGCGCTTAACCCACTGCGCTACCGCCCGACTCCCCTATATTTTTTAATAATGATTGTGGTCTTCCAAGTTATTTATTATTATTATCATAATCTTTTATTGTACAGACAGCTGGAAATTAAGAGGAAGAGGGAGGTAGTGAAGGGGAGAGACAGAGAGACACCTGCAGCACTGCTTCACCACTTGTGAAGCTTTCCTCCGGCAGGTGAGAATGGGGGTTTAAACCCAGGTCCTTGTGCACTGTAGCATGTGCATTCAACCAGGTGCACCACCACCCGGCCTCGCTGTCTTGATTGTATAATCTATCCTCATTAAAGCACTGCTCAGCTCTGTCTTATGATGGTGTGGGGGACTGAACCTGGGATTTCAGAGCCTGAGGCATGAAAGTCTTTTTGCATAGTAACCATTATGCTACTCAAAGATTACTGAAACAAGTTCTTTGTCTAGCTATCCACAGCTCAGCAAATATTTAGGGCAAGCCCAGTGAGAGAAACAGATCTCTCCACTACACATCTGCTCTCCCCTCCACAAACTCTGGCTCCTTCGGGTCCTGGAGTCCTGACATGTACTGGTCATGGTACATATTAACTTTTAACAAGTGTTAATATTTGCTCTACTGTTGCTCACTTGTTGTATTCAAAACCCCACGCATGGCCAAGCATCGCGGTACGGGACTAGCAAGTTCAGGCAGTACTTTGAGTGGCAGTGATTCATTTTACTAGAAGGGTCATGGGATACAGAACAAATCCAAGCTCCACAAGGAACTGCGCCAAGTCACAGGCAAGCTGGTATTTATCCATTTTCAAGGCCACTGGGGGAAAACCCCTGACACGGGAGGTCTCAACATACCTGAAGGCCTGGCAGCACCCCAGCACTTCTGAATGACTCTACTGGCGGCCCCACCCTCCACAGGTGCTCACTTCAGGGGTGTTCAGCGACTCAATGTCTGTACGGCCCTGACGAAGCCCCTTAGCTCCAGCTCTCCAGATGCCACCCCCACCCCAGCCTTCAAAACTTCCCGGCCCTGGGCCACGTGGCCTTTCCTTTCCGGACCTAAAGATAAAGGGGCACGCGAAAGCGCCGCCGAGAAACGCAGCTCCGTGAGGGGCCAGGACTCAGGTGTGTGGCGACTCCGCCGAGGGGAGGCCCCATCCCCAGCAGCCTCAGCTGGGCCCTGCCCCAGGAAGGCTGTCTTCATCCCGCCGCAACATATTTTCTTCTCCGTAAAAAGAAAAGGGGAAAGGGGGCCAGCAAAATGGCTGTCTCGGTAGTGAGCCTGTTTGGCCAGACTTGGAGCCAAGGCTCCAGCTCAACCTCTACCTCACAGAAGAGGCTGCAGTGCTGTGGTGTCTCTCCCTTCATCTGAACGTGTCGGTCTGAAGCGGTAAAACCCCAGTGACAGCAGCAGCAGGAAGAGGGACAGGGGCACGGGGGGGATGATAGCACCACAGGGCCAGACACACGGTGCTCTTTCGGTGCTGACTTCCTGCCTAGGCGCCTAGGAGCTGAGTCCAGACCGAACGCATAACGTGAGGCTGCGGGCCAGGCCCGGGGCGCACTCCTCACTTCACGCTGCATGTGCCGGGGTAATGCTCGAGAGTCTGATGCCTTGTCCACTGGGCCATCTCCCAGACTGTGCCCAGAGTAATGCTTCGAGCTCGCTCCCTCGCTCCCTCCCTCCCTCCCCCTCTCTCTCTCATTAGTAAATAAATCTGAAAAAAGACTGAAAGTTCCCAGAATCAGTCGCTCAACTTCAAATCCTAACAACATCTCACTTTATCAATGTTATCCTTCAAGCCTTCTCAGAAACTTAAAAACAACTAACACAGAAGCCTAAATGCTCAGTACGTAGAGTTGATGAGTCTGGATAAATGCCATTCTGAACCCCCCGCCTTCTTTCTCCAACCCACATTTCCCGGTGTGCTGTATTCACAAGGGGTCCATTCAGAGCCGGGAACACCCACTCAAGGCAGGGAAAACCACAGTTCATCTCATACAGGCGGGAGTTGTCACAAAGCTCTCAAGCATCCAGAGAAATGCTCCTTTCATGAACCTCCCTTCTAGGCCAAAAAGAGCATCCATTGTTCTCAGGGGAACAATGAGGGCCCACGCCAACAGCTGAGAGCATGGTCCCAGCAAGGATTGTTCTCAGGCTGCAGACAGTCTTGGGCAGAGGGAAAGTCCACACTGTCTGCAGGGAATAACAAAAAGATTTTTTTTTTAAAAAAAAAAAAAAAAAAAAAAGGACCCCCACAGGACTCTAAGAAGAGCTCAGTCATTTCCTGAGGGGGGCAAAAAAATTCCGACAGTTCTACAGAGAAAAAGTTTAAACATCTCCACGTATATAATCACCATGCTTCAGCCGGCCCCATGCTCAGTCATGTCGGAGAAGCAATAATATCAAGAAGCAAGAATCAGGCAAAGTCATAATAGTGCAGGATCTGTTCAGAAAACAATCAACTGGTTTCTGTGGAGCCCCTTCCCGCAGACCCTGGAGGCAGTGGAATGGTTACTAAACAAGACTTTCATGACCGAGACGCCCAAGTCCCAGAAAGACATGAAAGTGGGGGCCGAGTGCTGGTGTACCTGGCTGAGCGCACACATCACAGTGCACAAGGACTGGGTTCAAGCCCCTGGTCCCCACCTGCAGGGGGAAGCTTCAAAGTGGTGAAGCAGGGCTGCAGGTGTCTCTGATTCTCTTATCTCCCCCTGCCTCCTCAACTTCTGTCTCTATCCAAAAGACATGACAGCGTCCGTGCGGGGCACAGCAGAGGACACAGACCCTCCCTCGGGGTCGCATCCTCGAGGTAGGCAGGAGCCTCTTTCTCCCGACTCCCTTCCTGGTGTATAAAGTATAGGGAAGTCTTTGTTTTAGGTGCTGGCACATGATGGGCACACAGAGCTGATGCCAAGGAACACAGCCTCTGCCACTGAGACCCTCAGAGATGCCACAACCTTCTGAATCAGCGTCAACAAGCAGTCCACACAGGTCACACCGGGCAGCTCACTTAGAGTGGTAATTATCTCTCCCTTTGACGAACTGCTATTCAGGCTGCTGCAGACCATTAATCGCTCCATCATCAATCCTCACGCACTCTCCCTACCAGTCAGCGAATACGACAAGTGCGTCATCTAATCTCTGCCCATGGGCCCTCATTAGGTAACTGTGTCATGTTCAAATTGACGTGATGATCAGCTTTCACTTGGAAACCCCACAGGAAGCTTGAGTTAAGCATGCATACGAACAAAAAGAAACAAGAATTTCAAGTACAGAATTCTGCTAGAAGCAGAAGCATAGGGTTTTACAGGAATGTTGCTTTCACCAGGTTAGAGGGAAAGGGCTTCAATGTCTCAAGGAGCATTCAAATCCAATCTGAAAGAGGTGACTCTAACATTGCCAATAGAGGAGAGAAAGAGGCATGGGGTGGCTCCTGAGTTTGCCAGAGACACAGAGCAGAGAAAGGCTGGGGTGGCTGGGTCACGGCATACAAAGGGAAAGGGGCAGGGAAAGAGGGAGAGGGAGGCAGGCCAGAGGTTGGATCACAATGGGCGTGATCCTAAGGGCAACCTGACCATGGGTAGCTTTATCAGACTAAAGTTTTACAGATAAAGCTGTCTCTTCAGTGTAGAGAACAGATTGAGGGGTCAAAGATGGAAGTAGGGAACCTGGGAAGAAGTAAGCAAGTAGAAGCTTGGAAGACAGTATAAGTTGCTCTGTTGACAGTATAGAACGACGTTTAGAGGTCAACCCAGCAAAGCTCTTTGGGACCAAGATACGAAAAGTTCTTCACAGAAAGATGTTAGGCAGCCAGTGGATGTTACATTCCTGGACAGGGAGATAGCTCACCCAACAGAAGGCGTGCCTCACCATGAGTTCAAACCCTGGTACCATAAGGGCTTGACATCACAGGAGCTGCAAGATGATGGAGCAGTGCTATGGAGTCTCACACCTTCCCCCTCTCTCCTCTCTCTTTAGAGAGAGGGAAAGTCGACCCAGAGAAGCCTCCTAAGTAATGGTAATGCCCATGTGTGAAGCCGTGGCACAAAGCTTATGAAAATGAGTTGTATCATCAAAGATAGTTAGTAACCCAGGAAGGAAAATTCAAACTACACAAATGAAAAAAGATTCAAAGTATGTCAGGTATGATCTAGCTCTCTTTGAGATGTCTGTGTGCCATGGACAACTCCTGATGAATACAGAAAACCATGAAGGAATTCACTGTGTGCTAGGACCCACAGGGGATTTTCTTGTCCCTTTTCTCACAAATTATATTTATACATCATAGTGAAAGAGAGGAATCTGCTTTAATATCAAACCTTTGTAATCTTGTTTTATGGATAGGAAACAAAAGCTTTCTTTTGTTTATAAGAAATAAGAAATAAAGATTTCTTTAAATAAGAAATAAAGATTGTTTATAAGAAATAAGAAATAAAGATTTCTTATTTCCCACACCATACAATCCTGGTATAAGATTATTAAGGGGAGTCGGGCTGTAGCGCAGCCGGTTAAGCGCAGGTGGCGCAAAGCACAAGGACCGGCATAAGGATGCCGGTTCGAACCCCGGCTCCCCACCTGCAGGGGAGTCGCTTCACAGGCGGTGAAGCAGGTCTGCAGGTGTCTAGCTTTCTCTCCTCCTCTCTGTCCTCCCCTCCTCTCTCCATTTCTCTCTGTCCTATCCAACAACAATGACAACAACAACAATAAAACAACAAGGGCAACAAAAGGGAATAAATAAAATAAATATTAAAAAAAAAGATTATTAAGAGGGAGTCAAGTGGTAGCACAGCGGGTTAAGCGCACGTGGCGCAAAGCGCAAGGACCAGCATAAGGATCCCGGTTCGAGCCCCCGACTCCGAGTCGCTTCACAGGTGGTGAAGCAGGTCTGCAGGTGTCTTTCTCTCCCCCTCTCTGTCTTCCCTCCTCTCTCCATTTCTCTCTGTCCTATCCAACAACAACGACATCAATAACACCAACAATAAAACTACAACAACAATAAAAAAGGGCAACAAAAGGGAAAAGAAAGAAATAAACATAAAATAAAATAAATAAGTTTTTTAAATAAATTTTTCTTTTGCCTTCTGGGCTTTGAACTTACACGATTTCATTGTTAGACTCTCAAGCACGAGGTCTCAAGTTCAGTCCCCAGCATCACATTTCCCAGAGTGCTGCCTTGGTTCTCTCTCTCTTCCTCCTGTCTCACACACACACACACACAGAGATACAGACGTGTGTGCTGATCTGTATGCTAGGAGACTGTCACTAGCTTGTGGGATATACTTTACACGCCTAACGGTCACAATGCAAATTCACTCAGGATATAGGAGAAATGTCAAAGAATCACAACCTCAGAAGAGGGATAGTGTTTCCTCAGACAAAAGCTTCCTGTCACCTGACTTTCATCCTAGGCCAGTCCAGGTCTCCTGCTTTGACATGGGTCATATATCCTCATGCTCTCTGGGCTGTTTCCCCAAAATTAGATGTGGCAAGGCTCAAGTTTAGGTATTAATCTTAGTTCTTGAGTGACTAAAGACCTTAGTAAGCAAAGACCATCAAGTTGGAACAAAATCCCTGTATTTATACCTTAGGTTAAGATTCGGTTCAGGCAGGAAGGTAGCATGGCATAAAGATTCTGCAAACTTTCATTTTTTTTTTCTACTTATATTTACTTATTGGATAGAGATCGCTGGAATTTTAGAGGGAAGGAGATGATAGGGAGAGAGACAGAGAGACACTTGCAGCACTATTTCCCCACTTGCAAAGCTTTCCCCCTGTAGGTGGGGAGTGGGGGTTCGCACCTGGGTCCTCGCACATTATAACATGTGTGCTCAGCCAGGTGTGCCACCTGCTGGTCCCCAAACTTTCATTTCTTTAACACTTTATTGATTTATTTGGGTGGAGACAGAGAAGCAGAGAGAGAGACATCTGCAGCATTGCCTCACCAGTAATAAAGCTTCCCCCCTGCAGGTGGGAGCCAGGGGCTCGGAAACGGCTCTTTGAGCTTATAGTATGTGTGTGTGCTCACTGGGTTTACTTCCACCTGGCCCACTCACATTTTCTCTAGGTGATACTCTCAGAATGGGGCAAGAATACATGTTTAGAATTCTGTTCTGAGGTATCTGGCTCCCCAGATTAATGTTCTTCCAAACATTAATGGGTGCAGATCTCTTAAAGGGCACTATAAGAACTGAACTTGAAACTTAGAACCGAAAAACTAAACTGAGAAGGGAGGGCGGTAGTGCAGTGGGTTAAGCGCAGGTGGCGCAAAGCCCAAGGACCAGCATAAGGAGCCCAGTTCAAGCCCCCAGATCCCCACCTGCAGGGAAGTCACTTCACAAGTGGTGAAACAGGTTTGCAGGTGTCTTTCTCTCCCCCTCTCTATCTTCCCCTCCTCTCTAGATTTCTCTCTGCCCTATCCAACAATAATTACAGCAACAACAACAATAAACAAGGGCAACAAAAGTGAAAAAATAGCCTCCAGGAGCAGTGGATTCGTGGTGCAGGTACCAAGCCCCAGCAGTAACCCTGGAGGCAAAAAAAACTAAACTGAAACAAAAAACCAAATCTTAAAAAAGATGAAAATTCCTCCTCATTCACACTTCTATACAAGTCTCACCTTGATGACTTCTCCATTGGAAGAGATTAAATCTGTTGGAATGGTCACTCGAAATGAGCGCCCAACAACAGCTGTGCCATCAGGAATGCCCACCACCGTGGGAGCAGTCTCGTGGAGGTCTGAGAGCACCGAGTGCATGGATGCCTCGAGCTGATGTTCCCAGTCCCTGACAGCCTCTGAAGGTTCACTGGGCCAGTGGCACTGAGCCACAGCCACCAAAAGCAGAAGTAGAAAGGTCCTCCCCCAGAGGGGAAGCAGCAGCGAAAAGTCCACAGACATCCTCATCCCAGGCTGAGTCTGCTCAAGCCGACGGTCGACAGGAAGGGAGGGAAACGATGTGGTCCCACAGGTGGGTCCTCACCCTCTGCACACCTGCTCCATCTCAGAGCACCCAGAGCCTGAAAAAGAAAGAGTGGGCGAAGGCTTTAGCGACCTCCGTGGTTTCAAAGTTATGCAAAGTAGCCCTAACTGATCCTAACCAAAGGAGTCTACCTTGATCCAGCTTGAGATGGCCAAGTCTCACCTGTAGAGCACATACTTCACTATGCACGAAGACACAAGTTCAAGCCCCCAGCTGCCATCTGGGAGCACCATGCAATGGGGAAGCTTCACAAACAGTGAAATGATGCTGTGGTGTCCTTGTGTTTCTGTCCTTCTCCCTCTGTGTGTGTGTGTGTGGGGGGGGGGGGGATCTGCTGACAGAATCACTCAGGCACTAAGCCTCCACCTACAGCGGAGTCGCTTCAAAAGCGGTGAAGCAGGTCTGCAGGTGTCTGTCTTTCTCTCCCCCTCTGTTTTCCCCTCCTCTCTCCATTTCTCTCTGTCTTACCCAACAATGAACGGCATCAACAATAACAATAATAACAACAAGGGCAACAAAAGGGGGGAAAATGGCCTCCAGGAGCAGTGGAGTCATGGTGCAGGCACTGAGCCCCAGCAATAACCCTGGAGGCAAAAAAAAAAAAAAAAAAAAAAAAGACATCAATTGTATCCATGAGTCAAAAGTGTTCTGAAAATCATTCCCCCCAATAAAATGATTAAAAAATGTTCAAACTCAAAAACTTTTTAAAAGACGACTGAACTACTTCAGCAGATGTAGAGCACGGGAGTACACATGGTTTCACTTAGTTGTTCATTACATAAGATTCTCAAGTATGAGGTCCTGAGTTCGATCCCCGACAGCACATGTACCAGAGTGATATCTGGTTCTTTCTATCCTCCTATCTTTCTCATGAATAAATAAATAAATTCTTTTTAAAAAAATGTTTAAAGTCCTGGGCATAATATGTAACATCAGCAAGAAACTCTAAAATTTCTTTTTTTTAAAGTTATTTTTTATATTTATTTATTCATTTTCCCTTTGTTTTTGCCCTTGTTGTTTTATTGTTGTAGTTATTATTGTTGTTATTGATGTCTTCGTTGTAGGATAGGACAGAGACAAATGGAGAGAGGAGGGGGAGATAGAGAGGGAAGAGAAAAAGACGCCTGCAGACCTGCTTCACCACTTGTGAAACGACTCCCCTGCAGGTGGGGAGCCAGTGGCTTGAACCGGGATCCTCTCGCGGGTCATTGTGTTTTGCGCCACCTGCGCTTAACCGCTGTGCTACCGCCCGACTCCCGAAACTCTAAAATTTCTAAAGGCAGACCAGCTGCCTCAACGCCCCAGGACTCAAGAAACTGCACAGTGCCGAGTCCCCTGGGGTTTCTTTTTTGACTCATACAACCCAGAATTAGAGCTAAAGAAGCTGGCGACTCAGAAATGCCAAGAAATGAGACGAAAAAAAAAAAAAAATCCAAACAAAAGTTTGCTTTCTTTAGCCAGCGGAGAAGGAAAGGGACAGCCTAGTAAACAGAATACATTAGGACAAGAACAGCTCTATTCTAGTGAAATATCACAGAAAAAACTGATAGCCCAACCCCACCCACACTACTGAAAGGCTAATCTAAGAGGATCCTAGATTTCCACCTCATGAGCTGGTGACAACGCGATCTAATAATAACCCCTCTGAAGAACTGTCATAGGTGATGCAGTAGATAAAGCACTGGACTCTCAAGTGTGAGGGCCTGAGTTCGATTCCCGGCAACATATGTACCAGAGTGATGTCTGGTTCTTTCTCTCTCCTCCTATCCCTTTCGTTAATAAATATTAAGGAAGGAAGGAAGGAAGGAAGGGGAGGGGAGGGGAGGGGAGGGGAGGGGAGGGGAGGGGAGGGGAGGGGAGGGGAGGAAGGAGGGCCGTGTGGTGGCACACCTGGTTGAGCGCACATATTACAGTGCACAAGGATCCGGGTTCGAGCCCCTAATTCCCAGCTGCAAGGGGAAAGCTTTGCGAGTGGTGAAGCAGGTCTGCAGGTGTCTCTCGCCTTCTCTATCTCCCCTCCTCCTCTTAATTTCTGGCTGTCTCTATCCAATAAATAAAGTTAATTCTTTAAAAATATTTACTTCTTTTTGTTGCCCTTGTTGTTTTTATTATCACTGTAGCTATTGTTATTGATGTTGTCATTGCTGGATAGGACAGAGAAATGGAGAGAGGAGGAGAAGAGAGGGGGAGAGAAAGACAGACACCTGCAGACCTGCTTCACTGTCTTTGAAGCGAACCTCCTGCAGTTGGGGAGCCGGGGGCTTGAACCGGGATCCTTACACTGGTCCTTATGCTTTGCCACGTGCGCTTAACCCGCTGTGCTACTGCCCGACTCCCTAAAGAATTTTTAAAAGAAACTTTAAAAAAAAAAATAAGAGAGAAGGAAGGAAGGAGAGAGAAGAGAAAGAGAAAGAGAGAAAGAAAGAGAGAGAGAGGGAGGGAGGGAGGGAGGGAGAGAGAGAGAGAGAGAGAGAGGGAGTCGGGCAGTAGCGCAGCGGGTTAAGCCATGTGGTGCAAAGCGCAAGGACGAGCTTAAGGATCCTGGTTCGAGCCCCCGGCTCCCCACCTGCAGGGGAGTCGCTTCACAGGCGGTGAAGCAGGTCTGCAGGTGTCTGTCTTTCTCTCTCCCTCTCTGTCTTCCCCTCCTCTCTCCATTTCTCTCTGTCCTATCCAACAACGACAACATCAACAACAATAACTACAACAACAATGGAAACAAGGGCAACAAAAAAGAAATAAATAGAAGGAAGGAAGGAAGGAAGGAAGGAAGGAAGGAAGGAAGGAAGGAAGGAAGGAAGGAAGGGGGAACTGTCAGAGTGGCCCAGTTGGAAGCTGGAAGCTTCATCCCTACAGGTCAGCCATAGTAAGCAGCCTCCTCTCCATATATATATATATTCATGGCAGTGGAAGGCACACCCACACAGGAACTGACAAGGGCTCTCTCCCTACTGCCTGTGGGGACGCCTCAACAGGAGGAGAAGAAAAACAGCACTCATCACTGTGCAATGCTCCTGAGACCTAGGGGTCGGGAACACCCATCTGCGCCCCCCCCAACAAGGGCACTGGGGCTGAGAGGGAACCTGCACTTTTCTCCTGCCCCTCCTCTGCTATGAGGGTGTCAGAAAAAGCCGGCTAAACCTCTCAAAGTTTCAGAACAAAGTAGCCCAACTTTTTTTTTTTTTTTGGGGGGGGGAAATCCCTCATATCCAGAACCAGGGGTCTCAAACTGAATGGATAAACAAGCAAACAGTAGTTGATAACTGAGATAACAAATATCAGAAGTAGGGGTAGCATGATGGTTATGCAGAAAAAGAGGAGAAGGAGGGAGGGGGAAAAGAAAAAGAAAACTTTCATGTCTGAGGTTCTGAAGTCCCAGGTTCAATGTTCTGTACCACTAAAAAAAATTGCTTGTGGGGCAGATAACATAATGGTTATGCAAAGAGACTCATGCCTGAGGTCCAAAGTCCCAACATCACTATGAACCAGAGCACTGTACTCTGGTTAAAGGGGGGGTGGTGGTGGTGGTGGATAGCATAATGGTTATGCAAAGAGATTCTCAAGCCTGAGGCTCCTAAATCCCAGGTTCAATCCCCGGCACCACCATAAGCCAGAGCTGAGCAGTGCTCTGGTGTTTCTCTCTGTGTATTTCTCTCTCCGAATCTCTCTCAAAAAAATTAAAAAATTTAAAAAGGGGGGAGGGAGTGGGGCAGTAGTGTGGCAGGTTAAGCACACATGGTGCAAGGACCCAAGGACCGGTGGCATAAGGATCCCAGTTCGAGCCCCCGGCTCTCCACCTGCAGGTGAGTCGCTTCACAGCAGCAACTACAACAATAAAAATCAAGGGCCACAAAAGGGAAAATAAATATAAATTTTTTAAAAACTTGCCAAATAAAAATAAACAAATTTAAACAATTAAAATAGATGCCACCAGAGTTATCACTGGGGCTCAGTGCCTGCAGAATAACTCCACAGATCCTGACAGATTTTTTTAAGAGACAGAGAAATTCAAAGGGAAGGGGAGGCTGGGAGGGAGAGGAGACACCTGCAGTATTCCTTACTCAGCACTTCATCTGTGGCGCCACTTCAGAGGCGCCTCCCTGCTATCTGTCTTCTTACACCTTCCCTATTCTACTTTACCACCTAATTACATTTCTTTCTAGGTTTCCTTTTTTAAAAAACTATTTTAAATTGTGACAGTGAAGTTTTCTCTTACACATTCTAGATTTCAATTCTTATACAATGTGCATTTTAACTCTTGAGGCTTTAGGAGTTAAATTTAACTGAGATATCTCAGCTCAAGAGAGACAGAAGGGCAGGGACATATTTGGTGAAATCACTGATTATGCTAAGCAAGCAAAGTGTCAGACACCCACCCGTAGAATGATGGGACGGTTATACAAGACTTGCTTTTCTAAGTTTCTTTATACTTAATTAAATTAAATTCAGTTAATCTCTTACTTTCCTAACCTGATTCTCCATTTTTAAATCCTCAGCTTGCTTGAAAACAGCAAGGGCGGTGAGACACGCCCTGCCCCACCAGCCTGCTATCTGTGGACACATGATGACACGGGGCATCTATTTCACGGGCTGACTAAGTGCTCTGCATTTGGAAGCAGGCGATGTCCAGGGCACAACTCCAACTGCTGTGTGCTGGTTTTCCAGGCTCTGGGGAGAAAAGACCTTTTGGCAACTTGGTAAAAAGCAGCCTTGTGTATTTTTTATTTTTTCAGTTGTCACCAGGGCCTCAGCACTCTGAGTCGACTTTTTCAGACAGAGAGACAGCACTGTTTCACCAATGTAGAGCTGCCCCCCTTGCAGGTGGGGGGTCCTGTGGACGGGATGTTTACACTCAGCCAAGTGCGTCATGACCCGGCCCCGGGTTCTATTTAAAACCAAACTAAAGTAACACATGTTCAGTCCCTGCTATAGATTCAGAAAATCAAGTCAAAAGTCTTAACTGAAACTATAATTTTAGTTCCATCTAGCAAAAAGGTTCTTGCCCAGACATGCAGAATTAAAATTAAAAGTTAAAGTCAGTAGCATAACCGTAAGAATACTGGAAAAGGTTGACCAGCTTAAAACTGTTCAATCTGGGGAGTCGGGCTGTAGCGCAGCGGGTTAAGCACAGGTGGAGCAAAGCACAAGGATCCTGGTTCAAACCCCGGCTCCCCACCTGCAGGGGAGTAGCTTCACAGGCGGTGAAGCAGGTCTGCAGGTGTCTATCTCGCCTCCTCTCTGTCTTCCCCTCCTCTCTCCATTTCTCTCTGTCCTATCCAACAACAACAACAACAACAACAATAATAACTACAACAATAAAACAACAAGGGCAACAAAAAAATTTTTTAAAAACTGTTCAATCTGATGACCAACAGGATGTACTTGATTTAGGAAAACAGTAGTGTGAAGTCATTGTTCATCTGGGCCTTAAATACCAAAAGGTAGGCAAATTTCTCTGCTTTGAGTTAAAAACTGACTTTTTTTCACTCTTTAGCATGCCATGAAGAAGAGGGCCAGTCACACTGAAACTGCTCACAGTTCAGCGGCAGAGGAGGTTTCCCCAACATAAAAAGCAGCTCCCTCCCTCCACGCACTCCTCAGGCACCACACAGAGACCAGAGGTGGGGGCAGCCACAGAGAAGTCTTTCAGGGCTGGGGATATTTCAGAGGGCTTCAGGGTGACCTACAGAAACCTAAGAGGGAAAACATGCCGGAGAAGAAGGCTGCCACCTCTGAAGACCGGGGGCCACACTTGTTTCACTTGGAGAGCTCTCAGGAATTCTCACTTGTCACAGAAACCGAACGCAGCGGTCCAGGAAGAGCTTCTATAGGCTGTTTTTTCTGCCCCAACAAAGGCAGGAAGGAAGCAAAGGTTGACTACCTGGTCACACACTCACTCGGGCGCAACAAGTCCTACATGAGGGGAGAGAGAAAGCTCAGGACCAGGCTGACCACTAGACCATGATTTGTGATCTTGGTAGATCTTTAACATTTTCTGTGTCACAGCTCACTGGAGACCAGTTCTCGCTACACTCTCGCTACACTCCGCCAGAATGTATACTCGTCAACAGCACTCGCTGCTGGCCAGGACACTCAGAAACGTCGGAGATGGGCAGCATAGCGAATAAAGCACCAGACTCTCAGGCATGAGGTCTTGAGTTCAGTCTCCAGCATCCCATGTGCCAGAACTTTTTTTTTTAAATAATTTATTTCTTTATTGGGGAATTAATGCTTTACATTCAACAGTAAATACAATAGTTTGAACATGCATAACATTCCCCAGATTCCCATTTAACAATACAACCCCCACTCATCATTTTTCATGGACCTGTATTCTCCCCACCATGTGCCAGAACTTTGGCTCTCCTCAAACTTTGAGAATTTAATGTCTAAATTATCAATTTTATGCTACATGTTTATACCACAATCTGGATATACTGACATTAAGACTGGAGAGAAAGTGCACAGGATTTTCCTGCAAACGGTGCCAGCTTTCATCAAAC